>NW_026732582.1:67500-354361 GCF_028476545.2 Physella acuta | reverse complement strand
ATATCTTGATCCTAATTGATTTCAAAATGTTAAATGAAACATTACAATCAGCAGAATATTAATAACAATGATCCGTTTAAGAAAAAAAAATATAAATAAAAAAAAAAAAAAAAAAAAAATCTAAATTTACAAATTTAAATTTTGTGGTTTTGTTCCGCATCTTTTCTCCTGCCGACCTCACGTCACCTTTTTGTATTCTTTTCTTTCTCAGTCTCTTCCTATACCTTTTTAACGTTGGCTTGTTCCACAGCGCTAGTCGCCTTGCGCCGCCCGCCAAAGACGTAAAACAACAGGGCGTTGATCGATTCGATATACATCAAGGCGGCGCGGGCGTCAAGGAAGCCACTATTACGACGTTAAGGTAAGGCGCTATATTTTTTTCCTTGTTTGAGTTTTAGAAATTCATAATGTTACTTGTTTCATTGATTTCGTTAACATTCGCCTTTCCGCTTTGGCAGATTGTTAAAACGCCCACCGCCTAACGGCCGTACGTCGCATGGGCGGCGATTTCTGCAATAAGGAATATTTTCGGTGTGCGGAATCGGATGAATATTTACGGAATCATTTCAGAGGAGCGGATAGGAAATTTTCCGGAATATGAGGCGTCGGTAGTCCAGTGACCGTTATCGCTTCTCGGCCTTTTGGCTAAGATCAAAGTGTAGTATCTGTTCTTATCAGCTTAATATCTGATACGTGGCTCATTGAGTCACTACGATATTAAACTGATTTTTGGTACTCGGCGGGATGCCCGGGGCTTGCTCCGCTCTCGCCACGGGTCGGCCCGGTATTGCAGTTCTTCCGGGAATGGCCCATTCAATTTCAATAATGTACGATTGGTCTCTCTCTCTCAATAAAAACAGCTCACTGCTGGTCAGTCAGAGTGATATGGTATTTATTCTATACCAGTCACTGTTTGCTTAAAATGTTAATCGTTTGAGCTGACCAGCACATTTTTTCTTTATTTGACGGTTCTCAAACGAACGGCAGCCGGTATAAAAACAGATATTTTTTTTTATATTTAAAATTTCTCTCCGCTCCTCTCCTTCGTTGTTTACTAATCTAAATTATGTTTTAAAAATCATTTGTCATGGCCAGTATGTGTCAAAATATCACACTTCTGTCCACACAGGACCAGTATTAATTTCACTTTAATATAAAGAAAATAGAAATTTAAATGTAAATTTTTAAAAGTTATTTCAATTTAAAAAAACAAAAATTCATTTTTATTTTTAAACTGACGTACATTGTTACGTACATTGTTTAATGTATTCTTTCCTTCAACGATTTGCATATATCTTGATCCTAATTGATTTCAAAATGTTAAATGAAACATTACAATCAGCAGAATATTAATAACAATGATCCGTTTAAGAAAAAAAAATATAAATAAAAAAAAAAAAAAAAAAAAATCTAAATTTACAAATTTAAATTTTGTGGTTTTGTTCCGCATCTTTTCTCCTGCCGACCTCACGTCACCTTTTTGTATTCTTTTTCTTTCTCAGTCTCTTCCTATACCTTTTTAACGTTGGCTTGTTCCACAGCGCTAGTCGCCTTGCGCCGCCCGCCAAAGACGTAAAACAACAGGGCGTTGATCGATTCGATATACATCAAGGCGGCGCGGGCGTCAAGGGAAGCCACTATTACGACGTTAAGGTAAGGCGCTATATTTTTTTCCTTGTTTGAGTTTTAGAAATTCATAATGTTACTTGTTTCATTGATTTCGTTAACATTCGCCTTTCCGCTTTGGCAGATTGTAAAACGCCCACCGCCTAACGGCCGTACGTCGCATGGGCGGCGATTTCTGCAATAAGGAATATTTTCGGTGTGCGGAATCGGATGAATATTTACGGAATCATTTCAGAGGAGCGGATAGGAAATTTTCCGGAATATGAGGCGTCGGTAGTCCAGTGACCGTTATCGCTTCTCGGCCTTTTGGCTAAGATCAAAGTGTAGTATCTGTTCTTATCAGCTTAATATCTGATACGTGGCTCATTGAGTCACTACGATATTAAACTGATTTTTGGTACTCGGCGGGATGCCCGGGGCTTGCTCCGCTCTCGCCACGGGTCGGCCCGGTATTGCAGTTCTTCCGGGAATGGCCCATTCAATTTCAATAATGTACGATTGGTCTCTCTCTCTCAATAAAAACAGCTCACTGCTGGTCAGTCAGAGTGATATGGTATTTATTCTATACCAGTCACTGTTTGCTTAAAATGTTAATCGTTTGAGCTGACCAGCACATTTTTTCTTTATTTGACGGTTCTCAAACGAACGGCAGCCGGTATAAAAACAGATATTTTTTTTTATATTTAAAATTTCTCTCCGCTCCTCTCCTTCGTTGTTTACTAATCTAAATTATGTTTTAAAAATCATTTGTCATGGCCAGTATGTGTCAAAATATCACACTTCTGTCCACACAGGACCAGTATTAATTTCACTTTAATATAAAGAAAATAGAAATTTAAATGTAAATTTTTAAAAGTTATTTCAATTTAAAAAAACAAAAATTCATTTTTATTTTTAAACTGACGTACATTGTTACGTACATTGTTTAATGTATTCTTTCCTTCAACGATTTGCATATATCTTGATCCTAATTGATTTCAAAATGTTAAATGAAACATTACAATCAGCAGAATATTAATAACAATGATCCGTTTAAGAAAAAAAAATATAAATAAAAAAAAAAAAAAAAAAAAAATCTAAATTTACAAATTTAAATTTTGTGGTTTTGTTCCGCATCTTTTCTCCTGCCGACCTCACGTCACCTTTTTGTATTCTTTTTCTTTCTCAGTCTCTTCCTATACCTTTTTAACGTTGGCTTGTTCCACAGCGCTAGTCGCCTTGCGCCGCCCGCCAAAGACGTAAAACAACAGGGCGTTGATCGATTCGATATACATCAAGGCGGCGCGGGCGTCAAGGGAAGCCACTATTACGACGTTAAGGTAAGGCGCTATATTTTTTTCCTTGTTTGAGTTTTAGAAATTCATAATGTTACTTGTTTCATTGATTTCGTTAACATTCGCCTTTCCGCTTTGGCAGATTGTAAAACGCCCACCGCCTAACGGCCGTACGTCGCATGGGCGGCGATTTCTGCAATAAGGAATATTTTCGGGTGTGCGGAATCGGATGAATATTTACGGAATCATTTCAGAGGAGCGGATAGGAAATTTTCCGGAATATGAGGCGTCGGTAGTCCAGTGACCGTTATCGCTTCTCGGCCTTTTGGCTAAGATCAAAGTGTAGTATCTGTTCTTATCAGCTTAATATCTGATACGTGGCTCATTGAGTCACTACGATATTAAACTGATTTTTGGTACTCGGCGGGATGCCCGGGGCTTGCTCCGCTCTCGCCACGGGTCGGCCCGGTATTGCAGTTCTTCCGGGAATGGCCCATTCAATTTCAATAATGTACGATTGGTCTCTCTCTCTCAATAAAAACAGCTCACTGCTGGTCAGTCAGAGTGATATGGTATTTATTCTATACCAGTCACTGTTTGCTTAAAATGTTAATCGTTTGAGCTGACCAGCACATTTTTTCTTTATTTGACGGTTCTCAAACGAACGGCAGCCGGTATAAAAACAGATATTTTTTTTTATATTTAAAATTTCTCTCCGCTCCTCTCCTTCGTTGTTTACTAATCTAAATTATGTTTTAAAAATCATTTGTCATGGCCAGTATGTGTCAAAATATCACACTTCTGTCCACACAGGACCAGTATTAATTTCACTTTAATATAAAGAAAATAGAAATTTAAATGTAAATTTTTAAAAGTTATTTCAATTTAAAAAAACAAAAATTCATTTTTATTTTTAAACTGACGTACATTGTTACGTACATTGTTTAATGTATTCTTTCCTTCAACGATTTGCATATATCTTGATCCTAATTGATTTCAAAATGTTAAATGAAACATTACAATCAGCAGAATATTAATAACAATGATCCGTTTAAGAAAAAAAAATATAAATAAAAAAAAAAAAAAAAAAAAATCTAAATTTACAAATTTAAATTTTGTGGTTTTGTTCCGCATCTTTTCTCCTGCCGACCTCACGTCACCTTTTTGTATTCTTTTTCTTTCTCAGTCTCTTCCTATACCTTTTTAACGTTGGCTTGTTCCACAGCGCTAGTCGCCTTGCGCCGCCCGCCAAAGACGTAAAACAACAGGGCGTTGATCGATTCGATATACATCAAGGCGGCGCGGGCGTCAAGGGAAGCCACTATTACGACGTTAAGGTAAGGCGCTATATTTTTTTCCTTGTTTGAGTTTTAGAAATTCATAATGTTACTTGTTTCATTGATTTCGTTAACATTCGCCTTTCCGCTTTGGCAGATTGTAAAACGCCCACCGCCTAACGGCCGTACGTCGCATGGGCGGCGATTTCTGCAATAAGGAATATTTTCGGGTGTGCGGAATCGGATGAATATTTACGGAATCATTTCAGAGGAGCGGATAGGAAATTTTCCGGAATATGAGGCGTCGGTAGTCCAGTGACCGTTATCGCTTCTCGGCCTTTTGGCTAAGATCAAAGTGTAGTATCTGTTCTTATCAGCTTAATATCTGATACGTGGCTCATTGAGTCACTACGATATTAAACTGATTTTTGGTACTCGGCGGGATGCCCGGGGCTTGCTCCGCTCTCGCCACGGGTCGGCCCGGTATTGCAGTTCTTCCGGGAATGGCCCATTCAATTTCAATAATGTACGATTGGTCTCTCTCTCTCAATAAAAACAGCTCACTGCTGGTCAGTCAGAGTGATATGGTATTTATTCTATACCAGTCACTGTTTGCTTAAAATGTTAATCGTTTGAGCTGACCAGCACATTTTTTCTTTATTTGACGGTTCTCAAACGAACGGCAGCCGGTATAAAAACAGATATTTTTTTTTATATTTAAAATTTCTCTCCGCTCCTCTCCTTCGTTGTTTACTAATCTAAATTATGTTTTAAAAATCATTTGTCATGGCCAGTATGTGTCAAAATATCACACTTCTGTCCACACAGGACCAGTATTAATTTCACTTTAATATAAAGAAAATAGAAATTTAAATGTAAATTTTTAAAAGTTATTTCAATTTAAAAAAACAAAAATTCATTTTTATTTTTAAACTGACGTACATTGTTACGTACATTGTTTAATGTATTCTTTCCTTCAACGATTTGCATATATCTTGATCCTAATTGATTTCAAAATGTTAAATGAAACATTACAATCAGCAGAATATTAATAACAATGATCCGTTTAAGAAAAAAAAATATAAATAAAAAAAAAAAAAAAAAAAATCTAAATTTACAAATTTAAATTTTGTGGTTTTGTTCCGCATCTTTTCTCCTGCCGACCTCACGTCACCTTTTTTGTATTCTTTTTCTTTCTCAGTCTCTTCCTATACCTTTTTAACGTTGGCTTGTTCCACAGCGCTAGTCGCCTTGCGCCGCCCGCCAAAGACGTAAAACAACAGGGCGTTGATCGATTCGATATACATCAAGGCGGCGCGGGCGTCAAGGGAAGCCACTATTACGACGTTAAGGTAAGGCGCTATATTTTTTTCCTTGTTTGAGTTTTAGAAATTCATAATGTTACTTGTTTCATTGATTTCGTTAACATTCGCCTTTCCGCTTTGGCAGATTGTAAAACGCCCACCGCCTAACGGCCGTACGTCGCATGGGCGGCGATTTCTGCAATAAGGAATATTTTCGGTGTGCGGAATCGGATGAATATTTACGGAATCATTTCAGAGGAGCGGATAGGAAATTTTCCGGAATATGAGGCGTCGGTAGTCCAGTGACCGTTATCGCTTCTCGGCCTTTTGGCTAAGATCAAAGTGTAGTATCTGTTCTTATCAGCTTAATATCTGATACGTGGCTCATTGAGTCACTACGATATTAAACTGATTTTTGGTACTCGGCGGGATGCCCGGGGCTTGCTCCGCTCTCGCCACGGGTCGGCCCGGTATTGCAGTTCTTCCGGGAATGGCCCATTCAATTTCAATAATGTACGATTGGTCTCTCTCTCTCAATAAAAACAGCTCACTGCTGGTCAGTCAGAGTGATATGGTATTTATTCTATACCAGTCACTGTTTGCTTAAAATGTTAATCGTTTGAGCTGACCAGCACATTTTTTCTTTATTTGACGGTTCTCAAACGAACGGCAGCCGGTATAAAAACAGATATTTTTTTTTATATTTAAAATTTCTCTCCGCTCCTCTCCTTCGTTGTTTACTAATCTAAATTATGTTTTAAAAATCATTTGTCATGGCCAGTATGTGTCAAAATATCACACTTCTGTCCACACAGGACCAGTATTAATTTCACTTTAATATAAAGAAAATAGAAATTTAAATGTAAATTTTTAAAAGTTATTTCAATTTAAAAAAACAAAAATTCATTTTTATTTTTAAACTGACGTACATTGTTACGTACATTGTTTAATGTATTCTTTCCTTCAACGATTTGCATATATCTTGATCCTAATTGATTTCAAAATGTTAAATGAAACATTACAATCAGCAGAATATTAATAACAATGATCCGTTTAAGAAAAAAAAATATAAATAAAAAAAAAAAAAAAAAAAAATCTAAATTTACAAATTTAAATTTTGTGGTTTTGTTCCGCATCTTTTCTCCTGCCGACCTCACGTCACCTTTTTGTATTCTTTTTCTTTCTCAGTCTCTTCCTATACCTTTTTAACGTTGGCTTGTTCCACAGCGCTAGTCGCCTTGCGCCGCCCGCCAAAGACGTAAAACAACAGGGCGTTGATCGATTCGATATACATCAAGGCGGCGCGGGCGTCAAGGGAAGCCACTATTACGACGTTAAGGTAAGGCGCTATATTTTTTTCCTTGTTTGAGTTTTAGAAATTCATAATGTTACTTGTTTCATTGATTTCGTTAACATTCGCCTTTCCGCTTTGGCAGATTGTAAAACGCCCACCGCCTAACGGCCGTACGTCGCATGGGCGGCGATTTCTGCAATAAGGAATATTTTCGGTGTGCGGAATCGGATGAATATTTACGGAATCATTTCAGAGGAGCGGATAGGAAATTTTCCGGAATATGAGGCGTCGGTAGTCCAGTGACCGTTATCGCTTCTCGGCCTTTTGGCTAAGATCAAAGTGTAGTATCTGTTCTTATCAGCTTAATATCTGATACGTGGCTCATTGAGTCACTACGATATTAAACTGATTTTTGGTACTCGGCGGGATGCCCGGGGCTTGCTCCGCTCTCGCCACGGGTCGGCCCGGTATTGCAGTTCTTCCGGGAATGGCCCATTCAATTTCAATAATGTACGATTGGTCTCTCTCTCTCAATAAAAACAGCTCACTGCTGGTCAGTCAGAGTGATATGGTATTTATTCTATACCAGTCACTGTTTGCTTAAAATGTTAATCGTTTGAGCTGACCAGCACATTTTTTCTTTATTTGACGGTTCTCAAACGAACGGCAGCCGGTATAAAAACAGATATTTTTTTTTATATTTAAAATTTCTCTCCGCTCCTCTCCTTCGTTGTTTACTAATCTAAATTATGTTTTAAAAATCATTTGTCATGGCCAGTATGTGTCAAAATATCACACTTCTGTCCACACAGGACCAGTATTAATTTCACTTTAATATAAAGAAAATAGAAATTTAAATGTAAATTTTTAAAAGTTATTTCAATTTAAAAAAACAAAAATTCATTTTTATTTTTAAACTGACGTACATTGTTACGTACATTGTTTAATGTATTCTTTCCTTCAACGATTTGCATATATCTTGATCCTAATTGATTTCAAAATGTTAAATGAAACATTACAATCAGCAGAATATTAATAACAATGATCCGTTTAAGAAAAAAAAATATAAATAAAAAAAAAAAAAAAAAAAAAATCTAAATTTACAAATTTAAATTTTGTGGTTTTGTTCCGCATCTTTTCTCCTGCCGACCTCACGTCACCTTTTTGTATTCTTTTTCTTTCTCAGTCTCTTCCTATACCTTTTTAACGTTGGCTTGTTCCACAGCGCTAGTCGCCTTGCGCCGCCCGCCAAAGACGTAAAACAACAGGGCGTTGATCGATTCGATATACATCAAGGCGGCGCGGGCGTCAAGGGAAGCCACTATTACGACGTTAAGGTAAGGCGCTATATTTTTTTCCTTGTTTGAGTTTTAGAAATTCATAATGTTACTTGTTTCATTGATTTCGTTAACATTCGCCTTTCCGCTTTGGCAGATTGTAAAACGCCCACCGCCTAACGGCCGTACGTCGCATGGGCGGCGATTTCTGCAATAAGGAATATTTTCGGTGTGCGGAATCGGATGAATATTTACGGAATCATTTCAGAGGAGCGGATAGGAAATTTTCCGGAATATGAGGCGTCGGTAGTCCAGTGACCGTTATCGCTTCTCGGCCTTTTGGCTAAGATCAAAGTGTAGTATCTGTTCTTATCAGCTTAATATCTGATACGTGGCTCATTGAGTCACTACGATATTAAACTGATTTTTGGTACTCGGCGGGATGCCCGGGGCTTGCTCCGCTCTCGCCACGGGTCGGCCCGGTATTGCAGTTCTTCCGGGAATGGCCCATTCAATTTCAATAATGTACGATTGGTCTCTCTCTCTCAATAAAAACAGCTCACTGCTGGTCAGTCAGAGTGATATGGTATTTATTCTATACCAGTCACTGTTTGCTTAAAATGTTAATCGTTTGAGCTGACCAGCACATTTTTTCTTTATTTGACGGTTCTCAAACGAACGGCAGCCGGTATAAAAACAGATATTTTTTTTTATATTTAAAATTTCTCTCCGCTCCTCTCCTTCGTTGTTTACTAATCTAAATTATGTTTTAAAAATCATTTGTCATGGCCAGTATGTGTCAAAATATCACACTTCTGTCCACACAGGACCAGTATTAATTTCACTTTAATATAAAGAAAATAGAAATTTAAATGTAAATTTTTAAAAGTTATTTCAATTTAAAAAAACAAAAATTCATTTTTATTTTTAAACTGACGTACATTGTTACGTACATTGTTTAATGTATTCTTTCCTTCAACGATTTGCATATATCTTGATCCTAATTGATTTCAAAATGTTAAATGAAACATTACAATCAGCAGAATATTAATAACAATGATCCGTTTAAGAAAAAAAAATATAAATAAAAAAAAAAAAAAAAAAAAAATCTAAATTTACAAATTTAAATTTTGTGGTTTTGTTCCGCATCTTTTCTCCTGCCGACCTCACGTCACCTTTTTGTATTCTTTTTCTTTCTCAGTCTCTTCCTATACCTTTTTAACGTTGGCTTGTTCCACAGCGCTAGTCGCCTTGCGCCGCCCGCCAAAGACGTAAAACAACAGGGCGTTGATCGATTCGATATACATCAAGGCGGCGCGGGCGTCAAGGGAAGCCACTATTACGACGTTAAGGTAAGGCGCTATATTTTTTTCCTTGTTTGAGTTTTAGAAATTCATAATGTTACTTGTTTCATTGATTTCGTTAACATTCGCCTTTCCGCTTTGGCAGATTGTAAAACGCCCACCGCCTAACGGCCGTACGTCGCATGGGCGGCGATTTCTGCAATAAGGAATATTTTCGGTGTGCGGAATCGGATGAATATTTACGGAATCATTTCAGAGGAGCGGATAGGAAATTTTCCGGAATATGAGGCGTCGGTAGTCCAGTGACCGTTATCGCTTCTCGGCCTTTTGGCTAAGATCAAAGTGTAGTATCTGTTCTTATCAGCTTAATATCTGATACGTGGCTCATTGAGTCACTACGATATTAAACTGATTTTTGGTACTCGGCGGGATGCCCGGGGCTTGCTCCGCTCTCGCCACGGGTCGGCCCGGTATTGCAGTTCTTCCGGGAATGGCCCATTCAATTTCAATAATGTACGATTGGTCTCTCTCTCTCAATAAAAACAGCTCACTGCTGGTCAGTCAGAGTGATATGGTATTTATTCTATACCAGTCACTGTTTGCTTAAAATGTTAATCGTTTGAGCTGACCAGCACATTTTTTCTTTATTTGACGGTTCTCAAACGAACGGCAGCCGGTATAAAAACAGATATTTTTTTTTATATTTAAAATTTCTCTCCGCTCCTCTCCTTCGTTGTTTACTAATCTAAATTATGTTTTAAAAATCATTTGTCATGGCCAGTATGTGTCAAAATATCACACTTCTGTCCACACAGGACCAGTATTAATTTCACTTTAATATAAAGAAAATAGAAATTTAAATGTAAATTTTTAAAAGTTATTTCAATTTAAAAAAACAAAAATTCATTTTTATTTTTAAACTGACGTACATTGTTACGTACATTGTTTAATGTATTCTTTCCTTCAACGATTTGCATATATCTTGATCCTAATTGATTTCAAAATGTTAAATGAAACATTACAATCAGCAGAATATTAATAACAATGATCCGTTTAAGAAAAAAAAATATAAATAAAAAAAAAAAAAAAAAAAAATCTAAATTTACAAATTTAAATTTTGTGGTTTTGTTCCGCATCTTTTCTCCTGCCGACCTCACGTCACCTTTTTGTATTCTTTTTCTTTCTCAGTCTCTTCCTATACCTTTTTAACGTTGGCTTGTTCCACAGCGCTAGTCGCCTTGCGCCGCCCGCCAAAGACGTAAAACAACAGGGCGTTGATCGATTCGATATACATCAAGGCGGCGCGGGCGTCAAGGGAAGCCACTATTACGACGTTAAGGTAAGGCGCTATATTTTTTTCCTTGTTTGAGTTTTAGAAATTCATAATGTTACTTGTTTCATTGATTTCGTTAACATTCGCCTTTCCGCTTTGGCAGATTGTAAAACGCCCACCGCCTAACGGCCGTACGTCGCATGGGCGGCGATTTCTGCAATAAGGAATATTTTCGGTGTGCGGAATCGGATGAATATTTACGGAATCATTTCAGAGGAGCGGATAGGAAATTTTCCGGAATATGAGGCGTCGGTAGTCCAGTGACCGTTATCGCTTCTCGGCCTTTTGGCTAAGATCAAAGTGTAGTATCTGTTCTTATCAGCTTAATATCTGATACGTGGCTCATTGAGTCACTACGATATTAAACTGATTTTTGGTACTCGGCGGGATGCCCGGGGCTTGCTCCGCTCTCGCCACGGGTCGGCCCGGTATTGCAGTTCTTCCGGGAATGGCCCATTCAATTTCAATAATGTACGATTGGTCTCTCTCTCTCAATAAAAACAGCTCACTGCTGGTCAGTCAGAGTGATATGGTATTTATTCTATACCAGTCACTGTTTGCTTAAAATGTTAATCGTTTGAGCTGACCAGCACATTTTTTCTTTATTTGACGGTTCTCAAACGAACGGCAGCCGGTATAAAAACAGATATTTTTTTTTATATTTAAAATTTCTCTCCGCTCCTCTCCTTCGTTGTTTACTAATCTAAATTATGTTTTAAAAATCATTTGTCATGGCCAGTATGTGTCAAAATATCACACTTCTGTCCACACAGGACCAGTATTAATTTCACTTTAATATAAAGAAAATAGAAATTTAAATGTAAATTTTTAAAAGTTATTTCAATTTAAAAAAACAAAAATTCATTTTTATTTTTAAACTGACGTACATTGTTACGTACATTGTTTAATGTATTCTTTCCTTCAACGATTTGCATATATCTTGATCCTAATTGATTTCAAAATGTTAAATGAAACATTACAATCAGCAGAATATTAATAACAATGATCCGTTTAAGAAAAAAAAATATAAATAAAAAAAAAAAAAAAAAAAAATCTAAATTTACAAATTTAAATTTTGTGGTTTTGTTCCGCATCTTTTCTCCTGCCGACCTCACGTCACCTTTTTGTATTCTTTTTCTTTCTCAGTCTCTTCCTATACCTTTTTAACGTTGGCTTGTTCCACAGCGCTAGTCGCCTTGCGCCGCCCGCCAAAGACGTAAAACAACAGGGCGTTGATCGATTCGATATACATCAAGGCGGCGCGGGCGTCAAGGGAAGCCACTATTACGACGTTAAGGTAAGGCGCTATATTTTTTTCCTTGTTTGAGTTTTAGAAATTCATAATGTTACTTGTTTCATTGATTTCGTTAACATTCGCCTTTCCGCTTTGGCAGATTGTAAAACGCCCACCGCCTAACGGCCGTACGTCGCATGGGCGGCGATTTCTGCAATAAGGAATATTTTCGGTGTGCGGAATCGGATGAATATTTACGGAATCATTTCAGAGGAGCGGATAGGAAATTTTCCGGAATATGAGGCGTCGGTAGTCCAGTGACCGTTATCGCTTCTCGGCCTTTTGGCTAAGATCAAAGTGTAGTATCTGTTCTTATCAGCTTAATATCTGATACGTGGCTCATTGAGTCACTACGATATTAAACTGATTTTTGGTACTCGGCGGGATGCCCGGGGCTTGCTCCGCTCTCGCCACGGGTCGGCCCGGTATTGCAGTTCTTCCGGGAATGGCCCATTCAATTTCAATAATGTACGATTGGTCTCTCTCTCTCAATAAAAACAGCTCACTGCTGGTCAGTCAGAGTGATATGGTATTTATTCTATACCAGTCACTGTTTGCTTAAAATGTTAATCGTTTGAGCTGACCAGCACATTTTTTCTTTATTTGACGGTTCTCAAACGAACGGCAGCCGGTATAAAAACAGATATTTTTTTTTATATTTAAAATTTCTCTCCGCTCCTCTCCTTCGTTGTTTACTAATCTAAATTATGTTTTAAAAATCATTTGTCATGGCCAGTATGTGTCAAAATATCACACTTCTGTCCACACAGGACCAGTATTAATTTCACTTTAATATAAAGAAAATAGAAATTTAAATGTAAATTTTTAAAAGTTATTTCAATTTAAAAAAACAAAAATTCATTTTTATTTTTAAACTGACGTACATTGTTACGTACATTGTTTAATGTATTCTTTCCTTCAACGATTTGCATATATCTTGATCCTAATTGATTTCAAAATGTTAAATGAAACATTACAATCAGCAGAATATTAATAACAATGATCCGTTTAAGAAAAAAAAATATAAATAAAAAAAAAAAAAAAAAAAAATCTAAATTTACAAATTTAAATTTTGTGGTTTTGTTCCGCATCTTTTCTCCTGCCGACCTCACGTCACCTTTTTGTATTCTTTTTCTTTCTCAGTCTCTTCCTATACCTTTTTAACGTTGGCTTGTTCCACAGCGCTAGTCGCCTTGCGCCGCCCGCCAAAGACGTAAAACAACAGGGCGTTGATCGATTCGATATACATCAAGGCGGCGCGGGCGTCAAGGGAAGCCACTATTACGACGTTAAGGTAAGGCGCTATATTTTTTTCCTTGTTTGAGTTTTAGAAATTCATAATGTTACTTGTTTCATTGATTTCGTTAACATTCGCCTTTCCGCTTTGGCAGATTGTAAAACGCCCACCGCCTAACGGCCGTACGTCGCATGGGCGGCGATTTCTGCAATAAGGAATATTTTCGGTGTGCGGAATCGGATGAATATTTACGGAATCATTTCAGAGGAGCGGATAGGAAATTTTCCGGAATATGAGGCGTCGGTAGTCCAGTGACCGTTATCGCTTCTCGGCCTTTTGGCTAAGATCAAAGTGTAGTATCTGTTCTTATCAGCTTAATATCTGATACGTGGCTCATTGAGTCACTACGATATTAAACTGATTTTTGGTACTCGGCGGGATGCCCGGGGCTTGCTCCGCTCTCGCCACGGGTCGGCCCGGTATTGCAGTTCTTCCGGGAATGGCCCATTCAATTTCAATAATGTACGATTGGTCTCTCTCTCTCAATAAAAACAGCTCACTGCTGGTCAGTCAGAGTGATATGGTATTTATTCTATACCAGTCACTGTTTGCTTAAAATGTTAATCGTTTGAGCTGACCAGCACATTTTTTCTTTATTTGACGGTTCTCAAACGAACGGCAGCCGGTATAAAAACAGATATTTTTTTTTATATTTAAAATTTCTCTCCGCTCCTCTCCTTCGTTGTTTACTAATCTAAATTATGTTTTAAAAATCATTTGTCATGGCCAGTATGTGTCAAAATATCACACTTCTGTCCACACAGGACCAGTATTAATTTCACTTTAATATAAAGAAAATAGAAATTTAAATGTAAATTTTTAAAAGTTATTTCAATTTAAAAAAACAAAAATTCATTTTTATTTTTAAACTGACGTACATTGTTACGTACATTGTTTAATGTATTCTTTCCTTCAACGATTTGCATATATCTTGATCCTAATTGATTTCAAAATGTTAAATGAAACATTACAATCAGCAGAATATTAATAACAATGATCCGTTTAAGAAAAAAAAATATAAATAAAAAAAAAAAAAAAAAAAAATCTAAATTTACAAATTTAAATTTTGTGGTTTTGTTCCGCATCTTTTCTCCTGCCGACCTCACGTCACCTTTTTGTATTCTTTTTCTTTCTCAGTCTCTTCCTATACCTTTTTAACGTTGGCTTGTTCCACAGCGCTAGTCGCCTTGCGCCGCCCGCCAAAGACGTAAAACAACAGGGCGTTGATCGATTCGATATACATCAAGGCGGCGCGGGCGTCAAGGGAAGCCACTATTACGACGTTAAGGTAAGGCGCTATATTTTTTTCCTTGTTTGAGTTTTAGAAATTCATAATGTTACTTGTTTCATTGATTTCGTTAACATTCGCCTTTCCGCTTTGGCAGATTGTAAAACGCCCACCGCCTAACGGCCGTACGTCGCATGGGCGGCGATTTCTGCAATAAGGAATATTTTCGGTGTGCGGAATCGGATGAATATTTACGGAATCATTTCAGAGGAGCGGATAGGAAATTTTCCGGAATATGAGGCGTCGGTAGTCCAGTGACCGTTATCGCTTCTCGGCCTTTTGGCTAAGATCAAAGTGTAGTATCTGTTCTTATCAGCTTAATATCTGATACGTGGCTCATTGAGTCACTACGATATTAAACTGATTTTTGGTACTCGGCGGGATGCCCGGGGCTTGCTCCGCTCTCGCCACGGGTCGGCCCGGTATTGCAGTTCTTCCGGGAATGGCCCATTCAATTTCAATAATGTACGATTGGTCTCTCTCTCTCAATAAAAACAGCTCACTGCTGGTCAGTCAGAGTGATATGGTATTTATTCTATACCAGTCACTGTTTGCTTAAAATGTTAATCGTTTGAGCTGACCAGCACATTTTTTCTTTATTTGACGGTTCTCAAACGAACGGCAGCCGGTATAAAAACAGATATTTTTTTTTATATTTAAAATTTCTCTCCGCTCCTCTCCTTCGTTGTTTACTAATCTAAATTATGTTTTAAAAATCATTTGTCATGGCCAGTATGTGTCAAAATATCACACTTCTGTCCACACAGGACCAGTATTAATTTCACTTTAATATAAAGAAAATAGAAATTTAAATGTAAATTTTTAAAAGTTATTTCAATTTAAAAAAACAAAAATTCATTTTTATTTTTAAACTGACGTACATTGTTACGTACATTGTTTAATGTATTCTTTCCTTCAACGATTTGCATATATCTTGATCCTAATTGATTTCAAAATGTTAAATGAAACATTACAATCAGCAGAATATTAATAACAATGATCCGTTTAAGAAAAAAAAATATAAATAAAAAAAAAAAAAAAAAAAAATCTAAATTTACAAATTTAAATTTTGTGGTTTTGTTCCGCATCTTTTCTCCTGCCGACCTCACGTCACCTTTTTGTATTCTTTTTCTTTCTCAGTCTCTTCCTATACCTTTTTAACGTTGGCTTGTTCCACAGCGCTAGTCGCCTTGCGCCGCCCGCCAAAGACGTAAAACAACAGGGCGTTGATCGATTCGATATACATCAAGGCGGCGCGGGCGTCAAGGGAAGCCACTATTACGACGTTAAGGTAAGGCGCTATATTTTTTTCCTTGTTTGAGTTTTAGAAATTCATAATGTTACTTGTTTCATTGATTTCGTTAACATTCGCCTTTCCGCTTTGGCAGATTGTAAAACGCCCACCGCCTAACGGCCGTACGTCGCATGGGCGGCGATTTCTGCAATAAGGAATATTTTCGGTGTGCGGAATCGGATGAATATTTACGGAATCATTTCAGAGGAGCGGATAGGAAATTTTCCGGAATATGAGGCGTCGGTAGTCCAGTGACCGTTATCGCTTCTCGGCCTTTTGGCTAAGATCAAAGTGTAGTATCTGTTCTTATCAGCTTAATATCTGATACGTGGCTCATTGAGTCACTACGATATTAAACTGATTTTTGGTACTCGGCGGGATGCCCGGGGCTTGCTCCGCTCTCGCCACGGGTCGGCCCGGTATTGCAGTTCTTCCGGGAATGGCCCATTCAATTTCAATAATGTACGATTGGTCTCTCTCTCTCAATAAAAACAGCTCACTGCTGGTCAGTCAGAGTGATATGGTATTTATTCTATACCAGTCACTGTTTGCTTAAAATGTTAATCGTTTGAGCTGACCAGCACATTTTTTCTTTATTTGACGGTTCTCAAACGAACGGCAGCCGGTATAAAAACAGATATTTTTTTTTATATTTAAAATTTCTCTCCGCTCCTCTCCTTCGTTGTTTACTAATCTAAATTATGTTTTAAAAATCATTTGTCATGGCCAGTATGTGTCAAAATATCACACTTCTGTCCACACAGGACCAGTATTAATTTCACTTTAATATAAAGAAAATAGAAATTTAAATGTAAATTTTTAAAAGTTATTTCAATTTAAAAAAACAAAAATTCATTTTTATTTTTAAACTGACGTACATTGTTACGTACATTGTTTAATGTATTCTTTCCTTCAACGATTTGCATATATCTTGATCCTAATTGATTTCAAAATGTTAAATGAAACATTACAATCAGCAGAATATTAATAACAATGATCCGTTTAAGAAAAAAAAATATAAATAAAAAAAAAAAAAAAAAAAAATCTAAATTTACAAATTTAAATTTTGTGGTTTTGTTCCGCATCTTTTCTCCTGCCGACCTCACGTCACCTTTTTGTATTCTTTTTCTTTCTCAGTCTCTTCCTATACCTTTTTAACGTTGGCTTGTTCCACAGCGCTAGTCGCCTTGCGCCGCCCGCCAAAGACGTAAAACAACAGGGCGTTGATCGATTCGATATACATCAAGGCGGCGCGGGCGTCAAGGGAAGCCACTATTACGACGTTAAGGTAAGGCGCTATATTTTTTTCCTTGTTTGAGTTTTAGAAATTCATAATGTTACTTGTTTCATTGATTTCGTTAACATTCGCCTTTCCGCTTTGGCAGATTGTAAAACGCCCACCGCCTAACGGCCGTACGTCGCATGGGCGGCGATTTCTGCAATAAGGAATATTTTCGGTGTGCGGAATCGGATGAATATTTACGGAATCATTTCAGAGGAGCGGATAGGAAATTTTCCGGAATATGAGGCGTCGGTAGTCCAGTGACCGTTATCGCTTCTCGGCCTTTTGGCTAAGATCAAAGTGTAGTATCTGTTCTTATCAGCTTAATATCTGATACGTGGCTCATTGAGTCACTACGATATTAAACTGATTTTTGGTACTCGGCGGGATGCCCGGGGCTTGCTCCGCTCTCGCCACGGGTCGGCCCGGTATTGCAGTTCTTCCGGGAATGGCCCATTCAATTTCAATAATGTACGATTGGTCTCTCTCTCTCAATAAAAACAGCTCACTGCTGGTCAGTCAGAGTGATATGGTATTTATTCTATACCAGTCACTGTTTGCTTAAAATGTTAATCGTTTGAGCTGACCAGCACATTTTTTCTTTATTTGACGGTTCTCAAACGAACGGCAGCCGGTATAAAAACAGATATTTTTTTTTATATTTAAAATTTCTCTCCGCTCCTCTCCTTCGTTGTTTACTAATCTAAATTATGTTTTAAAAATCATTTGTCATGGCCAGTATGTGTCAAAATATCACACTTCTGTCCACACAGGACCAGTATTAATTTCACTTTAATATAAAGAAAATAGAAATTTAAATGTAAATTTTTAAAAGTTATTTCAATTTAAAAAAACAAAAATTCATTTTTATTTTTAAACTGACGTACATTGTTACGTACATTGTTTAATGTATTCTTTCCTTCAACGATTTGCATATATCTTGATCCTAATTGATTTCAAAATGTTAAATGAAACATTACAATCAGCAGAATATTAATAACAATGATCCGTTTAAGAAAAAAAAATATAAATAAAAAAAAAAAAAAAAAAAAATCTAAATTTACAAATTTAAATTTTGTGGTTTTGTTCCGCATCTTTTCTCCTGCCGACCTCACGTCACCTTTTTGTATTCTTTTTCTTTCTCAGTCTCTTCCTATACCTTTTTAACGTTGGCTTGTTCCACAGCGCTAGTCGCCTTGCGCCGCCCGCCAAAGACGTAAAACAACAGGGCGTTGATCGATTCGATATACATCAAGGCGGCGCGGGCGTCAAGGGAAGCCACTATTACGACGTTAAGGTAAGGCGCTATATTTTTTTCCTTGTTTGAGTTTTAGAAATTCATAATGTTACTTGTTTCATTGATTTCGTTAACATTCGCCTTTCCGCTTTGGCAGATTGTAAAACGCCCACCGCCTAACGGCCGTACGTCGCATGGGCGGCGATTTCTGCAATAAGGAATATTTTCGGTGTGCGGAATCGGATGAATATTTACGGAATCATTTCAGAGGAGCGGATAGGAAATTTTCCGGAATATGAGGCGTCGGTAGTCCAGTGACCGTTATCGCTTCTCGGCCTTTTGTCCAAGATCAAGCGATAACCTATACCAACATCCTATAATGTCATACTCAAGTTCTATGACTTATGCAAATATAGTCAACGCCAGCAAAGGGGTTGCGCCCTTGGATGTTCCCCCTGGGTCGAGAGATTTGGGGAGGAGCCACCCGGACTACGGTTCGGGTGGTTTAATGAAATCCAGGGCCCAACCCTTTTCAGCTACTACCGCCATCCTGAACCTGCCGAACGAAGATTGCCCGGAACTCTTTCCTGCTGAGTCACCTACTATACAAGTCACCATAAGCTCAAAAGGTCATCCCAACTTAAGAGGACACATCTTACGCCAGCTCATAAGTGATCACCAGATCCTACTCCTCAACTACGGACGCACTGACACCTGGTACTTCTCCTCATCAGAATTCGACGTCACCACCTTACATAACACACACAAAATACATGGCCCCTACACACTCTACTACACCTTACACGAAAAGAACAGAATAAACGGAACCCTTAGATGGGTCCCACCCACACTAAGCGATCGCACACTCATACAAGCACTACAACCCTACAGCACTAAGGAACCTTCTATACACACAATCCCCCTCACTACCAACCGCAACTTCTCAATATACACAGACAACCCAACAAACATCCCTCACTACATCCAAATAAATTACAAAAACAAAACACTTAACATGCTAATAGCCATCAAAGACAGAAAACAAGCCTGCCAACACTGCTCATCAACAGCACACTGGACCAACCAATGCCATATCCTCAACCCAGAAGCAACACCCAAGAATCAACCTTCATCACAACCGGAAGCACCACCTACTCCACAATCCTCTAAGCCCAGCAGTCTTCAGAACTCCCCAATCAAGGACGCACAAGCAAGCCCCAAAACGTCGCCCAAAAAACAGCCCCCAGTTCAAAATCTAGCGCCACCCATCCAGCCAGCACCCACATCGACCAGCGAGCAAGCAATGCCACCCTCCCAACCATCACCTACATCATGCAGTAAGCAAGCAGCAACACTCGCCCAGCCAATAACATCTCCAAGTAGCCAACAAACAGAATTCAAGAAACCAACTAACCCACCCAAACCGCCAAGCTTATCAACAACCCCAAGCAAACAGGGAAAAACAGTAAACACGGAATCAGAGATGTACACCGAAACAGATTTAAAACGGAAAAAGGATAGCCCCACAGAGGCAAAAAGTACAAAGAGTATAAAAACGGAAAAACAACTTCACGGAAAAACACACTGCAGGTTTTGTACCTTACGCTACAAAACAATTTTAGAGTTGGAAAAGCATGAAAAAGAAATGCACGAAAAAACCTTACAGTGTAAGATATGCTCAGGGGAGGCCCCCTCAGGTAGAAGGTCCTTCCATGACGTATCCAAGCACTATAGGGAAAACCACCCTAACGAAACATTGTACACATGCAGCATTTGCACCGTGTGCCTCCCACTGCACGCCATACAGGTACACACAGAAATTCTTCATTAGTGATAGACGTTTTGTATTAGGTTGTAACTGTACTGATATTTTATGCTTTATTGTCATACTATGTATCACATGATGTTTTAAAACTTGCAACCTATCCATATAATGGAAGGAATTATATTAAACGCAAAAAAAAAAAAAAAAAGTATCTGTTCTTATCAGCTTAATATCTGATACGTGGCTCATTGAGTCACTACGATATTAAACTGATTTTTGGTACTCGGCGGGATGCCCGGGGCTTGCTCCGCTCTCGCCACGGGTCGGCCCGGTATTGCAGTTCTTCCGGGAATGGCCCATTCAATTTCAATAATGTACGATTGGTCTCTCTCTCTCAATAAAAACAGCTCACTGCTGGTCAGTCAGAGTGATATGGTATTTATTCTATACCAGTCACTGTTTGCTTAAAATGTTAATCGTTTGAGCTGACCAGCACATTTTTTCTTTATTTGACGGTTCTCAAACGAACGGCAGCCGGTATAAAAACAGATATTTTTTTTTATATTTAAAATTTCTCTCCGCTCCTCTCCTTCGTTGTTTACTAATCTAAATTATGTTTTAAAAATCATTTGTCATGGCCAGTATGTGTCAAAATATCACACTTCTGTCCACACAGGACCAGTATTAATTTCACTTTAATATAAAGAAAATAGAAATTTAAATGTAAATTTTTAAAAGTTATTTCAATTTAAAAAAACAAAAATTCATTTTTATTTTTAAACTGACGTACATTGTTACGTACATTGTTTAATGTATTCTTTCCTTCAACGATTTGCATATATCTTGATCCTAATTGATTTCAAAATGTTAAATGAAACATTACAATCAGCAGAATATTAATAACAATGATCCGTTTAAGAAAAAAAAATATAAATAAAAAAAAAAAAAAAAAAAAATCTAAATTTACAAATTTAAATTTTGTGGTTTTGTTCCGCATCTTTTCTCCTGCCGACCTCACGTCACCTTTTTGTATTCTTTTTCTTTCTCAGTCTCTTCCTATACCTTTTTAACGTTGGCTTGTTCCACAGCGCTAGTCGCCTTGCGCCGCCCGCCAAAGACGTAAAACAACAGGGCGTTGATCGATTCGATATACATCAAGGCGGCGCGGGCGTCAAGGGAAGCCACTATTACGACGTTAAGGTAAGGCGCTATATTTTTTTCCTTGTTTGAGTTTTAGAAATTCATAATGTTACTTGTTTCATTGATTTCGTTAACATTCGCCTTTCCGCTTTGGCAGATTGTAAAACGCCCACCGCCTAACGGCCGTACGTCGCATGGGCGGCGATTTCTGCAATAAGGAATATTTTCGGTGTGCGGAATCGGATGAATATTTACGGAATCATTTCAGAGGAGCGGATAGGAAATTTTCCGGAATATGAGGCGTCGGTAGTCCAGTGACCGTTATCGCTTCTCGGCCTTTTGTCCAAGATCAAGTGATAACCTATACCAACATCCTATAATGTCATACTCAAGTTCTATGACTTATGCAAATATAGTCAACGCCAGCAAAGGGGTTGCGCCCTTGGATGTTCCCCCTGGGTCGAGAGACTTGGGGAGGAGCCACCCGGACTACGGTTCGGGTGGCTTAATGAAATCCAGGGCCCAACCCTTTTCAGCCACTACAGCCATCCTGAACCTGCCGAACGAAGATTGCCCGGAACTCTTTCCTGCTGAGTCACCTACTATACAAGTCACCATAAGCTCAAAAGGTCATCCCAACTTAAGAGGACACATCTTACGCCAGATCATAAGTGATCACCAGATCCTACTCCTCAACTACGGGCGCGCTGACACCTGGTACTTCTCCTCATCAGAATTCGACGTCACCACCTTACATAACACAAACAAAACACATGGTCCCTACACACTCTACTACACCTTACACGAAAAGAACAGAATCACCGGAACCCTTAGATGGGTCCCACCCACACTAAGCGATCGCACACTCATACAAGCACTACAACCCTACAGCACCAAAGAACCTTCTATTCACACAATCCCCCTCACTACCAACCGCAATTTCTCATTATACACAGACAACCCAACAAACATCCCTCACTACATCCAAATAAATTACAAAAACAAAACACTTAACATGCTAATAGCCATCAAAGACAGAAAACAAGCTTGCCAACACTGCTCATCAACAGCACACTGGACCAACCAATGCCATACTCTCAACCTAGAATCAACACCCAGGGAACAAACACCAACTGAATCTACAGCCCTACCCGCTCCACAAGACCTCACGCCAAGCACTCAGCAACATTCCTCAATCGAAGTCGCAGCATCTAGCCCAAAAACACCGCCCAAAAAACAACCTACAGCTCAAAACCCAGCGCCACCCGCCCAGCCATCACCAAATTCAAGTAGTAAGCAAGCAGCAACGCTCGCCCAGCCAACAACGTCACCAAGCAGCCAACAAACAGAATTCAAAAAACCAATTAATCCACCCAAGCCGCCAAGCTTACCAACAACCCCAAGCAAACAGGAAAAAACAGTAAATACGGAATCAGAGATGAACACCGAAACAGATTTAAAACGGAAAAAGGATAGCCCCACAGAGGCAAAACAGACAAAGAGTATAAAAACAGATAAACAATTTCATGAAAAAACACACTGCAGGTTTTGTACCTTACGATACAGAACAACCTTAGAGTTGGAAATGCATGAAGAAGCAATGCACGCAAAAACCCTACAGTGTAAGATATGCGGAGGGAACAAGGTCCCCTCAGATAGCGATTGCTACCATGACATATCCAGGCACTATAGGGAAAACCACCCTAACGAAACATTGTACACATGCAGCGTTTGCACCGTGTGCCTCCCATTGCACGCCATACAGGTACACACAGAAATTCTTCATCAGTGATAGACGTTTTGTATTAGGTTGTAACTGTACTGATATTTTATGCTTTATTGTCATACTATGTATCACATGATATTTTAAAACATGCAACCTATCCATACAATGGAAGGAATTATATTAAACGCAAAAAAAAAAAAAAAAAAAAAAAGTATCTGTTCTTATCAAAAAAAAAAAAAAAAAAAAAAAAAAAAAAAGTATCTGTTCTTATCAGCTTAATATCTGATACGTGGCTCATTGAGTCACTACGATATTAAACTGATTTTTGGTACTCGGCGGGATGCCCGGGGCTTGCTCCGCTCTCGCCACGGGTCGGCCCGGTATTGCAGTTCTTCCGGGAATGGCCCATTCAATTTCAATAATGTACGATTGGTCTCTCTCTCTCAATAAAAACAGCTCACTGCTGGTCAGTCAGAGTGATATGGTATTTATTCTATACCAGTCACTGTTTGCTTAAAATGTTAATCGTTTGAGCTGACCAGCACATTTTTTCTTTATTTGACGGTTCTCAAACGAACGGCAGCCGGTATAAAAACAGATATTTTTTTTTATATTTAAAATTTCTCTCCGCTCCTCTCCTTCGTTGTTTACTAATCTAAATTATGTTTTAAAAATCATTTGTCATGGCCAGTATGTGTCAAAATATCACACTTCTGTCCACACAGGACCAGTATTAATTTCACTTTAATATAAAGAAAATAGAAATTTAAATGTAAATTTTTAAAAGTTATTTCAATTTAAAAAAACAAAAATTCATTTTTATTTTTAAACTGACGTACATTGTTACGTACATTGTTTAATGTATTCTTTCCTTCAACGATTTGCATATATCTTGATCCTAATTGATTTCAAAATGTTAAATGAAACATTACAATCAGCAGAATATTAATAACAATGATCCGTTTAAGAAAAAAAAATATAAATAAAAAAAAAAAAAAAAAAAAATCTAAATTTACAAATTTAAATTTTGTGGTTTTGTTCCGCATCTTTTCTCCTGCCGACCTCACGTCACCTTTTTGTATTCTTTTTCTTTCTCAGTCTCTTCCTATACCTTTTTAACGTTGGCTTGTTCCACAGCGCTAGTCGCCTTGCGCCGCCCGCCAAAGACGTAAAACAACAGGGCGTTGATCGATTCGATATACATCAAGGCGGCGCGGGCGTCAAGGGAAGCCACTATTACGACGTTAAGGTAAGGCGCTATATTTTTTTCCTTGTTTGAGTTTTAGAAATTCATAATGTTACTTGTTTCATTGATTTCGTTAACATTCGCCTTTCCGCTTTGGCAGATTGTAAAACGCCCACCGCCTAACGGCCGTACGTCGCATGGGCGGCGATTTCTGCAATAAGGAATATTTTCGGTGTGCGGAATCGGATGAATATTTACGGAATCATTTCAGAGGAGCGGATAGGAAATTTTCCGGAATATGAGGCGTCGGTAGTCCAGTGACCGTTATCGCTTCACGTCCTTGGCAAAGATCAAAGTGATAGTTTAAGTATTTTCAAGCTCTTTCATATGGATAATTGTTTCAGTGCTAGTTCTGTGTCATTCTCATCGTGAGGATTCGGTGGTTTTTTTTGTTCTTTCAAGGGAGACAATTGTCTTCAGTGAAATTTTTTGTGTATTTCCTGGATTACCGCGCTTTGAGTGTCCGGGTTCGTATTGTTAAATTTTTCTTCTGTTTAGATCTCTCCGTGGCTGATATGCAGCTATGGAAGGTCTAAACGGCATGTACTTTGACGTGCAGGAGGATGTGTTCCAGGTAGGAGCGCATCCTCCAAACACCCTAGAAATTAACATCACAGATGCCACTATATTAGTGGGCATGCCACATGAAGTCTTTAGGAGACAACTAGTAATGCTGACAAGATTACCAACGACAGAGATTGACAAAGTATATAACTATGGCGACATAAAAAAGTGGTTCGTCACTGTGAAATCCACAAAAATATTCAAGAACATGAATATGAAGGACTATGGAAGCCGCCGATCAGAAAATGCCACTACAGCAAGACACCATATATTTCAAATTCAAACTCTACACGCGGGTCAAAAAGGAATAAAAGGCATTATCAGATGGATACCAGCTGGTTATAAAGAAGAAGATTTGTTGAACACCTTAAAGAAGCTGTGTAAACCAGGAACAGAACCAAGCCTGCAAATGATAGACGAGGGAAACGCAGCAAGATTCATGATAACGCCTAAAGGTTCTACTGAGGAATTCCCTCATTACCTCCGATTATGGAAGGAAGAGGAGTCTCACCTTTGCTACATACAGATCGAAGGACGAAAGGCCCGGTGCTGCTACTGTAATACAGATAGGCACACGCCTAAACAATGTGTAAACCTCTACTGCAGAATAGTAGACGGTATACAGTTGAGAGAGGGGGTTTATAAAGCCGTGGAACCCTGGGATGAACGGGATAGAGTGGCAATGAGAGATGAAATACATCTAAAAGGCATTCGTAATTTCCTGGACTGGGATGATAGACGATGGTCCAACCCTGATGAGGAGGAAGGTGAACGTGGGAAACAACAGGAAACGAACATGGCTAGAGGAGAGATGGAGGAAGAGGATGAGGAAGGAAGGCGATCAAGAAAAAGGCCAAGGAAGGATGGGAAAAGTAGAGAAGAAGAAACCCCGGCTGTGACTGAGGAGAGGATACCCCGGGCCCCAGTGGCGGAGGAGGGCAGAACGGATGGGAAAGGAAGTGAGGAAAAAAAAAACATGGAAAAGGAAGATAAACAAGCTGCCGAGAAGGAGATAGGGATCACAGAGGAGGGTGCTGAGATGAAGGAAACTTCCCCCAACTCAGTGGCAGAAGAAAATGAAACAGGAAAACGGGAAAAGGACAGGACAAATGCGGAAGAAACGATGAGTGATGATAATGATTTAATTATAGATGAGATGCAAAGCGAAACAGAAGAAAGTGGTACGAGCTCCCCCCTTCAATCAATTGCGAACATTTTAAGTGACCATGATATTATTACAGACGAAGACTCAGACGGCACGGTAACGGGCACGGAGAGAAAGGCACAGCCCCCCCAAACCAACCCGAAACCGAAACCAAGCAGGAAAAAAAAGGGAAAAAAAACGCCTGAGCGCAACCTCAGAACGCCGTCACCTCCACTGCCCCCACTGCCAAATTGGGAATCTTAAATGGGAAGGCTTAACATAACAACACTAAATATCAAAGGTGCAGGGGGAAAGACAGTCCCCCTGCTACACACACTAGAACTATACAAAACAGACATACTACTACTACAAGAAACGAACTTTGCAAACACCCAACAAGCACAAGCATTTTGCAAAACACTAGACATTAATAACGCAGTACACAGTCTAGGACAAAATTGCAGAGGAACAAGCATATTAAACATCTCAAGAAAATATACCCTCCAAGACATGAGATCAGACAATGAAGGCAGACTAACCAGTGCTACAATAACAGACAACACATCAGAAACAACGATAATCAACATATACGCTCCGACACGCAAACAAGAACAAAAAACCTTTTATAGAAACCTACATAGGAAAATAAACACAGACTTCAAAGACAAAGACATTATATTATCAGGGGACTTCAACATGGTTTTAGAACAAAAAGATATGACAGGACCCTCACTGACAACAAAACGAAGAATTACAGCAGACAGAGAACAAATAGAGACGTTGACAGACATTATAGGCCTAAAACAACTCAAAGACGCCTACATACGGACAAGCTATAGAGACAATGAAGTAACACACCATGACACTACACACCACAGTGCAGCCAGGCTTGACAGAATCTACATACGCGACAACATCAAAGTAGCCAACATTAAGCACATTGTACAAACACTAACCTATACAGACCATAAAGGCATCTTAGCACAGTTAGACATTACACCCACTCCCAAAAGAAAACAGACATACTGGAAATTTAACAACACTTTATTAGAACATGACATATATACTATAGAAATTAAAAGACTTATAAGCGAATACACATTCACGACCCCTGACAAATACATTTTAGAACATTGGGAAGACCTGAAATATAAAATAACAGAGACAACGAAGAAAATCGCGAAACAGATCAACTCAGACAGAAGACGAACAGAAACACAATTAGAACGATTATTAGAAACACTCATTTTAAATAAAGAACAACAAGATAAAATACACGACATACAATCCCAGTTAGAGAACATACAAATACATAAATACAAAGGGGCTCTAGTAAGAAGTAGAATAGACATTGTAGGAGTAGAAGAACCAACCCACCATTGCAACACACTAGAACAAATAAATGCCCATAATAAACAAATTAACCTAATAAAGAAAGAAGACGGAACAGAGACGAACGACACGGACGAAGTACAGACATGCTTTACAGACTATTATCAACAACTCTTTGACAAGGAAGACAACGACAATGACATCCAAGATAGGTTTCTAGAACACACTACGAGACTTAAGGACGAAGACAGAGATAAACTATCCAACCCCATAACGGAGGACGAATTAAGGAAATCTATTGACACTTTAAAACCAAATAAAGCCCCTGGACCTGACGGAATAACAAATGAATTCTACCAAGCCTTTAAAAACGACATATTACCCCTATTAAACGCAGCATTTAAAGACATACATGACAGAGGTTTTGGCACGACTGATTTTAATAGAGCATACATAACCCTAATCCCCAAACCCGACACGGACAGATCTAAAGTTCAAAATTATAGACCCATATCCCTACTGAACAGCGACTACAAAATTTTGACCAAAACACTAGTCAGGAAAATAGAACCTTTCATAGAAAGTATAATTCACAGAGACCAACAGTACAGTATACCAGGCAGGAACATACAAAACCACACACACCTTATCAGAGACGTAATTTTATATTCCACCCAGAAAGACACCCAACTGGCAATCCTTAGTATAGATCAGCAAAAAGCTTTTGACAGAGTAGATCATACATGGCTAATGAAAACAATAGATGCATACAACTTAGGGCCCTATTTTAAAACATGGATTGAAATCATATACTCAACAGCTCAAAGTCACCTCATAATCAACAATGCAATCACTCAAGCTATACAAATTAAAAAATCAGTTAGACAAGGCTGTCCACTATCCCCATTACTATATATCCTTAGCATAGAACCTATGTTAGAAAGCATTAGAAAGGACAGTCGGATAAAAGGATTGCCTATACCAAACACGACAGCCAAGAAAATTATTGCATACGCGGACGACACCAACTTTTTAATACAGACCGAGAAAGAGATTAAAACAGTGATAGATATATTCTTAGAATTTGGCAAAGGCAGCGGGGGAAAAATTAACACAGAAAAATCCAAAATCTTAGGCATAGGGAAATGGCGTGACAAGAAAACATACGACACCCCAATGACAGTAGTAGACAAACTGAAAATTTACGGAATTACTTTCACAGGCACCCCAACAACAGAAGATAAAGACACATGGACGAAACTGAATGACAAAATCGTACAGAAACTGGACAGATACAAAAATTACAATACAACTATCTTTGGTAGAGCAGCGCTAGTTAACAGATACATCTTACCAAAAGTAATTTTTATAGCCACAGTTAGTACAATACCAACGCACTTTATAAAACAAACAAACAAACACATTAGGGAATTTATTTTTAAAAACACTATTAGGAACATCAGCCACCAAACATTAATACAAGATAAGTTAGATGGGGGGATTGGACTACACGACTTAAAGACGAAAATCAATACATTTAGACTTAAACATTTAGACAGAATTAGAATAGAACCACACTATCACCCACTAGCACAATACTATATAGGACAAAGAATTAACACAATACTAAAACAAACAAACACTACACCACATTACGGAGGGACAGATTTAGGCCAATTTTACAAAGTCACTATAGAGATCTTTAAAACAAACAAAAACATTATAGGAGAAAGCTCAAAGAAAATTTACAACTCTCTGGTCAAGCAACAATTAGAACCTTTATACAATAGAATTAAGTGGGCCGGAGAGTACAACACCATAGACATTAGTGACACATTTCGGAATCTGCACGGAAAACAAATTACACCCAAAGAGAAAGAAATAGGATACAGACTTATATACAATACAACACCCATCTCAACAAACACTAAGGCTAACACCAACACAAAAATAACATGCCAAATGTGCCGACAAAACACCCAAGAAACAGAAAAACACATTTATCTAGAATGCAAAATGATACAACTAACAAAGCAAACATTAGGTAGAGTTCTCAAGACAAAACATACAGAAATAATCAACAAAGCAATCACTCTTAACAACATAATTAAGTCAAGAGACAGAAGGACGGACGATAACAGTTTGACAGCATTAGCTATCTATAGACATACTATTTGGACAACCCGCAACAAAACCAAATATGACCGAAAAGTTTACGATGACACCGACGTAGAGTCTATTTTTAGAGCAGTACTGAGACAAAGACTGGGGACGGATTTTATTACATAACAGAAATATAGCAGACGGTTGTTTTATAGGACGTAAACGTGACTTTATTCAACATTAAACGGGACAGATTTCTAGCAGACGATGAAACCATTCTAGCGGGACGAGTGACCGACTTCCAACTCCCCCCCCCCCCCCACCCCGCCCCGCTTAGAAAACAAATTTCACAAGACAAGCCAAGGACCGTATCGACAACACACCCTGACCTCAAGCTAAATTTAGAATGACACGGCGAAAGAGCCCACAGAACAGATCAAATGCGACGGTTAGGCAACGAGACAAGGGAAACCACTCCAAGTTACTGTCTGTACTCTTAAATTATCCCCCTTTCCGAAAGCTCAAGCGACTCGCTCAAAAAAAACTCGATAGGGATGACTGACGGCCAGACTGTGGGAAAGGGGAGATTACCCATGCCTACAAAATTCATAATAAAATTATTCCCCCTTTTAAAAGTTTCTTCAAGACGTAACAGACAAACCAACCAAAATCAACTCACAGCACAACCCCCCCCCCCCCCCCCCCCACAACCCCTCCCCCCCTATATTATAAACGGTTGACGGACGAAGCCTAGCGGACCGTGACACACCAAGCTAGAAAAGTACTGAAACGTTACGATAAGGGAGGACAAACGAAGGACATAGCACAGTGGACGTGACAAATTCAACAGTAGGCTAGACAGACCCGTGGAAATGTGAACGACGGCGACCGACCTGTACTAGTGACTTACAGAGGACATGACCTTAGGAACCACGCGGTAACTGTTAGAAGACTGGTCAAAGGGACAGAACAATTAAATTACACACATTAGACAATAGGAAAAGTTACACCCCTTAGTTTCCTCTGCAAGTAATCAACGCATTAGATATAATACTTCACCCAGCCAAACACCTCAATCAACATGACCATCCCATTCCCGCCACCTAGTTTCTCTGTAGGGAAAGGCCTTAGATTGGGTTTCCTCTATATACCTGAGTTTTATATACCCTCTTTTCAATTGTACTAAAATATGTAAATTACTTTAAATCAAAATCATACTATTTATAATATTGTGGATTATGATCATTTTTGACAACTTCTAGGGTTGTTTTCTCCCTTTTAAATTTACTCTCGGTCTTTACCATAAATCCCGTAACAAGTAAACATCATTTCTCTTATTTATTACCTGGAGGAATTCATAAATAAAACAAGTAGGGAGGTAACCAAATTATTAATACAGCCGTTAGGGTGATAGAGTTATACGCCTTTTAATTCACCTGAATATCACAAAAGTTTCCTCTGTGTTGGGAATTAAAGAAAGGTTTTCTTTTTCCAAAAAAAAAAAAAAAAATGTGTGTGCACATCTAATCAAGGTGTCAATCTTGTTATCTTTTATGTTGATTTTGAATTAATAAAAGAAAAATGAGGAAAAAAATATAAAACGAAGACTGTCTGCAGATGATAGGCACAAATGGAAAGTGTGAATGCTTATAATTACCCTATGTATATACATTTTATTGTGTTTCATATACTTTCAGGTACTTTTTCTTGTATAAATAACAGTATCTTGTCCCAATTCAGGAAACCCACACCAACATCTGAAGCCAAATTTTTGTTGTTATGAATTATACTATAACCTACCACTTCTGTTATTGAATTCAAATTGCATTTAATGTATAACTTTTACCTTTCAGAACTAGAAGAGAGCTCAGTGTCCTGGAAACTAAATTCCCCCCCTCCCTCCCTCCAAAGTTCTACGATCTAAATTTTGTATATAACATGTAAATATCAGAACGAATGATTAAGTATGGAAATTTCAGAATAGTTAAAATTGTAAATCTGCGACAGTCTTCAAAAGTCGAATGATGAAAGTAGAAAATCAGCCAGTGCCACCACTCATTGGTTGGGCAAGCTGAAAATACAAATCTACAAAACTGAGACTTAAAAGAAGAGTATCTGTTCTTATCAGCTTAATATCTGATACGTGGCTCATTGAGTCACTACGATATTAAACTGATTTTTGGTACTCGGCGGGATGCCCGGGGCTTGCTCCGCTCTCGCCACGGGTCGGCCCGGTATTGCAGTTCTTCCGGGAATGGCCCATTCAATTTCAATAATGTACGATTGGTCTCTCTCTCTCAATAAAAACAGCTCACTGCTGGTCAGTCAGAGTGATATGGTATTTATTCTATACCAGTCACTGTTTGCTTAAAATGTTAATCGTTTGAGCTGACCAGCACATTTTTTCTTTATTTGACGGTTCTCAAACGAACGGCAGCCGGTATAAAAACAGATATTTTTTTTTATATTTAAAATTTCTCTCCGCTCCTCTCCTTCGTTGTTTACTAATCTAAATTATGTTTTAAAAATCATTTGTCATGGCCAGTATGTGTCAAAATATCACACTTCTGTCCACACAGGACCAGTATTAATTTCACTTTAATATAAAGAAAATAGAAATTTAAATGTAAATTTTTAAAAGTTATTTCAATTTAAAAAAACAAAAATTCATTTTTATTTTTAAACTGACGTACATTGTTACGTACATTGTTTAATGTATTCTTTCCTTCAACGATTTGCATATATCTTGATCCTAATTGATTTCAAAATGTTAAATGAAACATTACAATCAGCAGAATATTAATAACAATGATCCGTTTAAGAAAAAAAAATATAAATAAAAAAAAAAAAAAAAAAAAATCTAAATTTACAAATTTAAATTTTGTGGTTTTGTTCCGCATCTTTTCTCCTGCCGACCTCACGTCACCTTTTTGTATTCTTTTTCTTTCTCAGTCTCTTCCTATACCTTTTTAACGTTGGCTTGTTCCACAGCGCTAGTCGCCTTGCGCCGCCCGCCAAAGACGTAAAACAACAGGGCGTTGATCGATTCGATATACATCAAGGCGGCGCGGGCGTCAAGGGAAGCCACTATTACGACGTTAAGGTAAGGCGCTATATTTTTTTCCTTGTTTGAGTTTTAGAAATTCATAATGTTACTTGTTTCATTGATTTCGTTAACATTCGCCTTTCCGCTTTGGCAGATTGTAAAACGCCCACCGCCTAACGGCCGTACGTCGCATGGGCGGCGATTTCTGCAATAAGGAATATTTTCGGTGTGCGGAATCGGATGAATATTTACGGAATCATTTCAGAGGAGCGGATAGGAAATTTTCCGGAATATGAGGCGTCGGTAGTCCAGTGACCGTTATCGCTTCTCGGCCTTTTGGCTAAGATCAAAGTGTAGTATCTGTTCTTATCAGCTTAATATCTGATACGTGGCTCATTGAGTCACTACGATATTAAACTGATTTTTGGTACTCGGCGGGATGCCCGGGGCTTGCTCCGCTCTCGCCACGGGTCGGCCCGGTATTGCAGTTCTTCCGGGAATGGCCCATTCAATTTCAATAATGTACGATTGGTCTCTCTCTCTCAATAAAAACAGCTCACTGCTGGTCAGTCAGAGTGATATGGTATTTATTCTATACCAGTCACTGTTTGCTTAAAATGTTAATCGTTTGAGCTGACCAGCACATTTTTTCTTTATTTGACGGTTCTCAAACGAACGGCAGCCGGTATAAAAACAGATATTTTTTTTTATATTTAAAATTTCTCTCCGCTCCTCTCCTTCGTTGTTTACTAATCTAAATTATGTTTTAAAAATCATTTGTCATGGCCAGTATGTGTCAAAATATCACACTTCTGTCCACACAGGACCAGTATTAATTTCACTTTAATATAAAGAAAATAGAAATTTAAATGTAAATTTTTAAAAGTTATTTCAATTTAAAAAAACAAAAATTCATTTTTATTTTTAAACTGACGTACATTGTTACGTACATTGTTTAATGTATTCTTTCCTTCAACGATTTGCATATATCTTGATCCTAATTGATTTCAAAATGTTAAATGAAACATTACAATCAGCAGAATATTAATAACAATGATCCGTTTAAGAAAAAAAAATATAAATAAAAAAAAAAAAAAAAAAAAATCTAAATTTACAAATTTAAATTTTGTGGTTTTGTTCCGCATCTTTTCTCCTGCCGACCTCACGTCACCTTTTTGTATTCTTTTTCTTTCTCAGTCTCTTCCTATACCTTTTTAACGTTGGCTTGTTCCACAGCGCTAGTCGCCTTGCGCCGCCCGCCAAAGACGTAAAACAACAGGGCGTTGATCGATTCGATATACATCAAGGCGGCGCGGGCGTCAAGGGAAGCCACTATTACGACGTTAAGGTAAGGCGCTATATTTTTTTCCTTGTTTGAGTTTTAGAAATTCATAATGTTACTTGTTTCATTGATTTCGTTAACATTCGCCTTTCCGCTTTGGCAGATTGTAAAACGCCCACCGCCTAACGGCCGTACGTCGCATGGGCGGCGATTTCTGCAATAAGGAATATTTTCGGTGTGCGGAATCGGATGAATATTTACGGAATCATTTCAGAGGAGCGGATAGGAAATTTTCCGGAATATGAGGCGTCGGTAGTCCAGTGACCGTTATCGCTTCTCGGCCTTTTGGCTAAGATCAAAGTGTAGTATCTGTTCTTATCAGCTTAATATCTGATACGTGGCTCATTGAGTCACTACGATATTAAACTGATTTTTGGTACTCGGCGGGATGCCCGGGGCTTGCTCCGCTCTCGCCACGGGTCGGCCCGGTATTGCAGTTCTTCCGGGAATGGCCCATTCAATTTCAATAATGTACGATTGGTCTCTCTCTCTCAATAAAAACAGCTCACTGCTGGTCAGTCAGAGTGATATGGTATTTATTCTATACCAGTCACTGTTTGCTTAAAATGTTAATCGTTTGAGCTGACCAGCACATTTTTTCTTTATTTGACGGTTCTCAAACGAACGGCAGCCGGTATAAAAACAGATATTTTTTTTTATATTTAAAATTTCTCTCCGCTCCTCTCCTTCGTTGTTTACTAATCTAAATTATGTTTTAAAAATCATTTGTCATGGCCAGTATGTGTCAAAATATCACACTTCTGTCCACACAGGACCAGTATTAATTTCACTTTAATATAAAGAAAATAGAAATTTAAATGTAAATTTTTAAAAGTTATTTCAATTTAAAAAAACAAAAATTCATTTTTATTTTTAAACTGACGTACATTGTTACGTACATTGTTTAATGTATTCTTTCCTTCAACGATTTGCATATATCTTGATCCTAATTGATTTCAAAATGTTAAATGAAACATTACAATCAGCAGAATATTAATAACAATGATCCGTTTAAGAAAAAAAAATATAAATAAAAAAAAAAAAAAAAAAAAATCTAAATTTACAAATTTAAATTTTGTGGTTTTGTTCCGCATCTTTTCTCCTGCCGACCTCACGTCACCTTTTTGTATTCTTTTTCTTTCTCAGTCTCTTCCTATACCTTTTTAACGTTGGCTTGTTCCACAGCGCTAGTCGCCTTGCGCCGCCCGCCAAAGACGTAAAACAACAGGGCGTTGATCGATTCGATATACATCAAGGCGGCGCGGGCGTCAAGGGAAGCCACTATTACGACGTTAAGGTAAGGCGCTATATTTTTTTCCTTGTTTGAGTTTTAGAAATTCATAATGTTACTTGTTTCATTGATTTCGTTAACATTCGCCTTTCCGCTTTGGCAGATTGTAAAACGCCCACCGCCTAACGGCCGTACGTCGCATGGGCGGCGATTTCTGCAATAAGGAATATTTTCGGTGTGCGGAATCGGATGAATATTTACGGAATCATTTCAGAGGAGCGGATAGGAAATTTTCCGGAATATGAGGCGTCGGTAGTCCAGTGACCGTTATCGCTTCTCGGCCTTTTGGCTAAGATCAAAGTGTAGTATCTGTTCTTATCAGCTTAATATCTGATACGTGGCTCATTGAGTCACTACGATATTAAACTGATTTTTGGTACTCGGCGGGATGCCCGGGGCTTGCTCCGCTCTCGCCACGGGTCGGCCCGGTATTGCAGTTCTTCCGGGAATGGCCCATTCAATTTCAATAATGTACGATTGGTCTCTCTCTCTCAATAAAAACAGCTCACTGCTGGTCAGTCAGAGTGATATGGTATTTATTCTATACCAGTCACTGTTTGCTTAAAATGTTAATCGTTTGAGCTGACCAGCACATTTTTTCTTTATTTGACGGTTCTCAAACGAACGGCAGCCGGTATAAAAACAGATATTTTTTTTTATATTTAAAATTTCTCTCCGCTCCTCTCCTTCGTTGTTTACTAATCTAAATTATGTTTTAAAAATCATTTGTCATGGCCAGTATGTGTCAAAATATCACACTTCTGTCCACACAGGACCAGTATTAATTTCACTTTAATATAAAGAAAATAGAAATTTAAATGTAAATTTTTAAAAGTTATTTCAATTTAAAAAAACAAAAATTCATTTTTATTTTTAAACTGACGTACATTGTTACGTACATTGTTTAATGTATTCTTTCCTTCAACGATTTGCATATATCTTGATCCTAATTGATTTCAAAATGTTAAATGAAACATTACAATCAGCAGAATATTAATAACAATGATCCGTTTAAGAAAAAAAAATATAAATAAAAAAAAAAAAAAAAAAAAAATCTAAATTTACAAATTTAAATTTTGTGGTTTTGTTCCGCATCTTTTCTCCTGCCGACCTCACGTCACCTTTTTGTATTCTTTTTCTTTCTCAGTCTCTTCCTATACCTTTTTAACGTTGGCTTGTTCCACAGCGCTAGTCGCCTTGCGCCGCCCGCCAAAGACGTAAAACAACAGGGCGTTGATCGATTCGATATACATCAAGGCGGCGCGGGCGTCAAGGGAAGCCACTATTACGACGTTAAGGTAAGGCGCTATATTTTTTTCCTTGTTTGAGTTTTAGAAATTCATAATGTTACTTGTTTCATTGATTTCGTTAACATTCGCCTTTCCGCTTTGGCAGATTGTAAAACGCCCACCGCCTAACGGCCGTACGTCGCATGGGCGGCGATTTCTGCAATAAGGAATATTTTCGGTGTGCGGAATCGGATGAATATTTACGGAATCATTTCAGAGGAGCGGATAGGAAATTTTCCGGAATATGAGGCGTCGGTAGTCCAGTGACCGTTATCGCTTCTCGGCCTTTTGGCTAAGATCAAAGTGTAGTATCTGTTCTTATCAGCTTAATATCTGATACGTGGCTCATTGAGTCACTACGATATTAAACTGATTTTTGGTACTCGGCGGGATGCCCGGGGCTTGCTCCGCTCTCGCCACGGGTCGGCCCGGTATTGCAGTTCTTCCGGGAATGGCCCATTCAATTTCAATAATGTACGATTGGTCTCTCTCTCAATAAAAACAGCTCACTGCTGGTCAGTCAGAGTGATATGGTATTTATTCTATACCAGTCACTGTTTGCTTAAAATGTTAATCGTTTGAGCTGACCAGCACATTTTTTCTTTATTTGACGGTTCTCAAACGAACGGCGGCCGGTATAAGAACAGATATTTTTTTTTTTATATTTAAAATTTCTCTCCGCTCCTCTCCTTCGTTGTTTACTAATAAATTATGTTTTAAAAATCATTTGTCATGGCCAGTATGTGTCAAAATAGCACACTTCTGTCCACACAGGACCAGTATTAATTTCACTTTAATATAAAGAAAATAGAAATTTAAATGTAAATTTTTAAAAGTTATTTCAATTTAAAAAAACAAAAATTCATTTTTATTTTTAAACTGACGTACATTGTTACGTACATTGTTTAATGCATTCTTTCCTTCAACGATTTGCATATATATTGATCCTAATTGATTTCAAAATGTTAAATGAAACATTAAGATCAGCAGAATATTAATAACAATGATCCGTTTAAGAAAAAAAAATATAAATTAAAAAAAAAAAAAAAAATCTAAATTTACAAAATTAAATTTTGTGGTTTTGTTCCGCATCTTTTCTCCTGCCGACCTCACGTCACCTTTTTGTATTCTTTTTCTTTCTCAGTCTCTTCCTATACCTTTTTAACGTTGGCTTGTTCCACAGCGCTAGTCGCCTTGCGCCGCCCGCCAAAGACGTAAAACAACAGGGCGTTGATCGAATCGATATACATCAAGGCGGCGCGGGCGTCAAGGGAGGCCACTATTACGACGTTAAGGTAAGGCGCTATACTTTTTTCCTTGTTTGAGTTTTGGAAATTCACAATGTTACTTGTTTCATTGATTTCGTTAACATTCGCCTTTCCGCTTTGGCAGATTGTAAAACGCCCACCGCCTAACGGCCGTACGTCGCATGGGCGGCGATTTCTGCGATAAGGAATATTTTCGGTGTGCGGAATCGGATGAATATTTACGGAATCATTTCAGAGGAGCGGATAGGAAATTTTCCGGAATATGAGGCGTCGGCAGTCCAGTGACCGTTATCGCTTCTCGGCCTTTTGGCTAAGATCAAAGTGTAGTATCTGTTATGGATCTACACGGATCTTAGCCATTTGGTTGGTCAGCCCTTTTTAGGGCTGGCTGCCGGGGTCGAGAGGCGGTCAAACCTACTACTCTAACTCACGCAAATCTCGCAAACGACCGCTGTGGGGTTGCTCCCACACATCCCTCGAACGCACACGCTCTCGAGATGAGTCACCCAATACTTGTATTGGGTGGCTTCAAATGTACGAGTGGCTAACTTTTCAATCTTTTATTTTTCAGCCTGACGACACCCATCTAGGAGAAATCTTAGGTGGGAGGTCCGTCTATCGCCAACAAATCGAACTCATCTACTACGTCTAACGCAACTACCTCGCTCAAGAAATCGAACTCATCTACTACGTCAAACGTATCTACCTCGCTCCCAACAAACTCACTAACACTCTGACGACACCCACCTAGGAGAAATCTTAGGTGGGAAGCTTCCGTCAAAACACTAGCAAATCAACTAACCATCTCTCAAGATCATCTACTCAAAATAAACAATCGCCAACAACTCTACCTCGCCCTCATCATCACTCCACCAAGCTCAAAACCATCGACTCAGCAACAGCAGCAAACTTCACTCTTCAACGTCACCTCGCCCAACTCAATTACTCGACTACGTCACAACGTTACTCCTCCTCAATCCACAATGAACAATACTTCAAAGCAACTCACCTCGAAAGATCTCTCAACACAAGAACTCACCCAACTCATCTCCCCAAGCTTCAATTCATCGAACAACTCTACCACCATGCGCATCATGCCTTACCTCAACGCAAGTTCTACACCATTCGACCAACTCCACCATCAACGTCAAGACACCAAACTCACTCTCACCAAGTACAACTACCAACAAAGAATAAACCATTATCAAACCAAGAGCGTATCAAGCACAAGAAGAAAGGCCAAAAAACAGAGAAGCGATCATGTTTGTACTGTCCTGTACTTTATGTCATAGCAAACCAGAAACAAAATCAAGAAAGAAACAAATGGAACCAAGAAATCGGAACAAAGAAATCAAAGAAACATGGAACAAAGAAATCAGAAGGAATATTAAGACATTGTAAATCTTTTTAATGTTATACTATGTATCACATTGTAATTTTTTAACATGCAACCTATCCACTTGTGGAAGGAACAATATTAAACGCCAAACGGCACAAAAAAAAAAAAAAAAAAGTATCTGTATCAACGATTTGCATTTATCTTGATCCTAATTGATTTCAAAATGTTAAATGAAACATTAAAATCAGCAGAATATTAATAACAATGATCCGTTTAAGAAAAAAAAATATAAATAAAAAAAAAAAATCTAAATTTACAAATTACAAATTTAAATCTTCAAAACAAACAAAAACATTATAGGGGAAAGTTCAAAGAAAATTTACAACACTCTGGTCAAACAACAATCACAACCATTATACATTAGAATTAAGTGGGCCAGAGAATTCAACACCATAGACATTAGCGACACTTTTAGGAATTTGCACGGAAAACACATTACACCTAAAGAGAAAGAAATAGGGTACAGACTTATATACAATACAACACCCATTTCAACAAACAAACACTAAGGCTAATACCAACACAAAAATAACCTGCCAAATGTGCCGACAAAACATACAAGAAACAGGAAAACACATTTATTTAGAATGTAAAACGATACAACTAGCAAAGCAAATATTAGGTAGAGTTCTCAAGACAAAACATACAGAAGTAGTCAACAAAGCAATCACCCTCAACAACATAATCAAGTCAAGAGAGGATGTACGAAAACAGTTTGACGGCGACAGCTATTTATAGACATACTATTTAGACAACCCGCAATAAAACAAAATATGACAGGAAAATATATGCTGACACAGACGTAGAATCTATTTTTAGAGCAGTACTGAGACAAAGACTGGGGACGGACTTTATCACCTAACAGAAACACAGCAGACGGTTTTAGTACGCAAACAAGGAAATTATTAAATACTAAAATGGGACAACTTTCTAGCAGACGACGTAACTATTCTAGCGAGACGAGTGACTGATTTCCAACCCCCCCCCCCTCAACCCCCCGCATAGAAAATAAATTTTACAAGACGAGGCAGGGACCAGAAAGACGACACACCTGGACATCAAGCCAAATCTAGAACGACACGACGATAGAGCCCACAGTACCGATCAAAATTTGAGGTTTTTTTAGACCGTGGGAAAGGGGAGATTACCCAATTTTACTAAATTTAGAATAAAATTATTCCCCCTTTCAAAACCTTCTCCAAGACGGGACAGAAAGACCAACCAAAACCAACTCGAACCCCACTTCAACCCAACAACCTCCCCCTATACTAAAGACTGTCGACAGTACATATATTGTACATACACTGCTAACCACACTAACCAATTTTTTAGGGCTCATGTATTGACTACGGTATATATGTATATTTCATCATATTTAAATTATTTTAAAGAATGGAGTAAACAAAAGGAAAAGGAAAAAAAAATTGGAGAAAACTCCAAAAAAAATATATATCAAAAATAAAAAATATAAGTTAAAAAAAAAGAATAAAGAAAAAAAGAAAAGAAAAAAATAAACATCTTTCCTTGTTTACTTGCCTTTGTACACATGAGTCCTTGTTTATTCGCAACTGTACATGTGTTTGTACATATATTGTACATATATTTCCTGGTTTATTTTCCTTTTACATATGAGTTTGTTCATATCATACCTTTTTCATTTGCCTCTGTACATATGAGTGTATACATATATTGTACATATATTTCCTTGTTTATTTTCTTTTTTTAAATATGAGTTTTTACATATATTGTACATATATTTACTTGTTTATTTTCCTTTTTACATATGACTTTGGACATGTATTGTACATATATTTCCTTGTTTATTTTTATTTTTACATATGAGTTTGTACATATATTGTACATATATTTTCTTGTTTATCTTCCTTTTTTACTTATGAGCTTGTACATATATTGTACATATATTTCCTATTTTATTTGTACATATGCGTTTGTACATATCTTTCCTTGTTTATTTGCCTGTGTACGTATAAGTTCGTACATATATTGTACATATATTTCCTTGTTAATTTTTTTTTACATATGAGTTTTTTCATGTCTTCCTTTGTTTATTTGCCCTCGTACATATGAGTTTGTGCCCTTTCTTCCATGTCCTGTACGTCTTAGAGACTACCTGTTGCGACGGGGGGGGGGGGGGGGGGGTTGGCCTGTGATGAAAACCAAAAAATAAAAACAAGCGTTTCGGAGAAGGTTCCACTTCGAAGTACGCACCCTTTCTGAGGTCATACAAAAAATATAGAGAAGAATTTTTTTTTAAATCTGTTATTGTCAGCTTAATAACTGATACGTGGCTCATTTGTGTCACTACAATATAACTGATTTTTTGGTACTCGGCTTGATGCTTCTGAATCAAAGGTCTTTAAGACGCCAACAACTGACCATGGCGAAACAACCCACTGCCAGTTGCAAACATTTGTCCAGTCATCACCCAGATCTCGACCCCACAGAAAGAAACTCTCGGCCCTCAAATCTCACAACAACAAACAATCGTGGAAAACAAACAATCGTGGAAACATCAACAACAAACAATCGTGGAAACATCAACAACAAACAATCGTGGAAAACAAACAATCGTGGAAACACCAACAACAAACAATCGTGGAAACATCAACAACAAACAATCGTCGAAACATCAACAACAAACAATTGTGGAAACATCAACAACAAACAATCGTGGAAACATCAACAACAAACAATCGTGGAAACATCAATAACAAACAATCGTGGAAACATCAATAACAAACAATCGTGGAAACATCAACAACAAACAATCGTGGAAACATCAATAACAAACAATCGTGGAAACATCAACAACAAACAATCGTCGAAACATCAACAACAAACAATTGTGGAAACATCAACAACAAACAATCGTGGAAACATCAACAACAAACAATCGTGGAAACATCAACAACAAACAATCGTGGAAACAACAACAAACAATCGTGGAAACATCAACAACAAACAATAGTGGAAACATCAACAACAAACAATCGTGGAAACATCAATAACAAACAATCGTGGAAACATCAACAACAAACAATCGTGGAAACATCAACAACAAACATTCGTGGAAATATCAACAACAAACAATCGTGGAAACAACAACAAACAATCGTGGAAACATCAACAACAAACAATCGTGGAAACATCAACAACAAACAATCGTGGAAACATCAACAACAAACAATCGTGGAAACATCAACAACAAACAATCGTGGAAACATCAACAACAAACAATAGTGGAAACATCAACAACAAACAATCGTGGAAACATCAACAACAAACAATCGTGGAAACATCAACAACAAACAATCGTGGAAACATCAACAACAAACAATCGTGGAAACATCAAAAACAAACAATCGTGGAAACATCAACAACAAACAATCGTGGAAACATCAACAAACAATCGTGGAAACATCAATAACAAACAATCGTGGAAACATCAATAACAAACAATCGTGGAAACATCAACAACCAAAAGCATCTGTAAACTTACAATAGAGAAAAAACGTGCTTGAACATTTTGCAACAAGTGTTGATATTGTGAGGCTGCAGACTGCGACCTTACAACAAAGAAACAGCTAAAAGCACAGCTTAAAAGCTGGCTTCCAGACAACGATCTAGCACACAACTAAGTATATTTTAGACAAGACTCAAACAACGAAGTTACACATCTACAGAGACGGACTAGTTCAAACAACAATGAAATATAAATGCAATGTATCAAATGACAACCTAGTAACACCACAAGACTTTAAACAATCGTAAACTTTTTTTTCTCATTTCGTCTGGATTTCTTCATTCACCGGATTTTATTCATCTTTTTTAAATTCTTGAATGTGTTTGATTTTGTCTCCTTTAAAGAGAGATAACTGTTGTTTCCTTAAAATGTGATAATTTCATGGATTATATCGCTTTGTATATAAATGTGCTCTTGATTGTGTGGACATACAATTTTATGGAAGAACTTTGTTTTAAACACACTATCTGTCGGAATCCAGTAATGGATCACGCAAGGTTAACTAGCTATGTTGGCACATTTTCACAACCTGACACAACTGTAATTGTTACAATAACTCAGGGCAGATGGCTGACTTAATGTAAGCCGAGTTCAATCTTGTTAAAAGATGAAATAACTGGAGTTGTACGTCGGTTCCTGCAACAATTATGGACACACATTTGAGATCAACTTCCAGGGCCGAGAGGCAGCAAAAACAATGTCAACCATCACTGACAACCTAAGAGGCTCAGCTCCCAAACAAATACACAAAGCATACGAGGTCACCCTCCATATGGTCAAAACCGCCATCACCCACACCAACAAACTGAAAACAGAAGAAATCGAAACAGATTCGAAAACTTCACATTCTGGTATAGAGTCCAAACAACACACCACAACGGACTACATCAGTATGGGGGGAGAAAAAGCAAGCAGAAACCGACCTGACGCAGCGCCCAGCACGACAACAAATACTACTAGCAGTGAACACTCAGATAAACATAATGCTATGGAACAGGAAAACATTCCCGAAAAAAATACATGTACTTATCCAAAAAGTTCTCATGTGCAAGCTTGTATTTAATTTGTTTCTAATCACCGGATTGTTGTTTTTTTTTATGCTTTTGGCTCTTTTTATTAAAGAGAGATAACTTTTGTGTTTCTCAAAGTGTAAAATATTTCATTGATTATTTCTCTTTGATTGTTTTTCTATGTATTAAATTGTTTAAATGATATGAACATTCTTTTTGTTTCCTTTATTTATATTAATTAAAATACAATGACCCAGGGGGTACCCACAAACATCACCAAAAAATGCATGTTTTTGATAGCTGGGGAAGATGATTTCCCATCAAGCCAGTACAGTCGAGTTCAACATCTTAGACTCCTCTATTGGGCTTATAAGTTCAGCTTAAGTTATAGTTCTCTCTCGCGTTAATTCGAGTCTGGTAAGCCAGGGAGAGATAAAAGTTTTCGAACTAAATCAATTGTTGTGAACATCCAAACATAATATTTTTTTAAAGGTGATTTTTAAAAAAATAAAACAGACTACTTTCATATGGGATAAGAAACATTTAATTTTGAAATTGTTTGATTTATTCTATTTTAATGGAGCTGAAACTAAAACACTGGGTACAAATTTATCGTTACTTCGTTTCTCAGATCATTGCAAATTTAGAACATAAGATCTGTGGGAAGTAGGTAAAGATGTTAAAATATCTCTTGAAGGAATTGTGGAAGGTTAAGAGATAGAAAACAACATTTCAGAAGATGATGTATGAAATTATGGTAAGATATCTTTGGCAATGGTCACTGAATTAATATTTTCATTAGACAAATCACATGTAGGTATAGAAGAATAAGGTACATCTTCAAATTTTCTTATCAGCAAGATCCTGTGTGATTCTCTTTGTTACCATCAGTCAAACGACAAGCCAATTCTGGAAAATTCATTGGGTTCTTTGTCTGGGCAGCTAAATATATTTAAATTAAGTTCATGCAAGGCTTTAGAAACATCAATTGGATAAAACTCTATAATTTCATTAACTTTTTATTACTATCAGTTCAAAAGGAATAAAATAAGTAAGGTACACATCATCACTAAATTAAATTTCCATTTCACCAAGCTTTCTCTAAGTCATAATATATTTTAAATTCATGGCATTTAGTTAGGCTAGATGTGTTGACTAATGACTTTCATTTACCACAATTATCTGATAATATAAATTAACAAATAGGCGTAATAATAATAAATTTTGTAGAATCTAGATTCTAAATCTAGTTAGAAGAATCTAGATCTAGTTCATGTCTAGATTCTAGATCTATACTTACTGCATAAATTACATTACTAGATTCTAGATCTAAATTACTACAGTTCACTACACTCTAGATCTAGTTCTTAAGTTCTACAACAAGACTGCACTCAAATTCACTAGATCTAGAATAATCTAGATTCTATATAAATTGATATTGAAACTATTCTAGTCTACTTGACTTAAAGTAAGTAGCCTATTTAATAGGCCTAATTTAGTAATTAATTCCTAATTCTTAAGTCTACAATCAACTACACTGTAAAATAAAAGAAACTAGATTCTAGATTTAGAATCTAGACTACTCTATAGAGTCTATAAATAAAAAATAACAAAATCTTGTATGTCGTATGTTACTAAGTCGGAATTTTCAAGAGGCTTTTTTTTAGTCCTAGATCTAGGTCTAGGCTGTATTTAATAATTAAATTTAGGCTCGATTTACGATTGAAATCTTTTATAAATCTCATATTTTATAAAAGAAATTATTATTATTATATAGGGTCTAGTCCCACGTCAAAAACATGTGTATTCTAGATCTATCTATATGAAATATAATATATTTGTGTGTGTGTTATTTTAAACTTAATTTACTTAAAACAAGAAAATATACAACTGGCTTCAATACAGCTTGGAGGTCGTGAGGTGAGTTGAGGACAGGGTCTACAATAAACCAACACCAAGTCTGTATTTAATTAACTCCTTTATTGCTTGAAAGTACGAACGAGACCTAGGCTGCCTATTAGAGAATGGACCCCAAAACTTTCCTAACCCCACCTTTTATACCCTACCTAACCTCTAAGTTTCCTGCGCTATATGTCACTTCCCTCCCAATCGTTCCTATGCTACAGAATTGTGAGTGTTATTTATTTATATTCTTTAAGCTCAATATAATTAAAATATACTATAGCTTGAAGGGTAATGAAAAAAATTAAACAAAAGGGGCGTTACTCTAAATCTACGCGAGTACGTATATGTAACAATCTTAACAGGTCGGATAATTAAATGTCCAAAAGCCGTAAACGTTTTTTTCGTCTAAGAGAAGGCAAAGAATTGGACAGTGGTTGTAAGAGAAGATAGAAAAGACACCATAACGGACAGCTCAATTCGATATTGTCAAAATTGGGATAATCTGCTTTACCTGCAAGCGATTGATCAATAGGACGCGCTTAAATTACCCTGAAATAGATTTAACCAAATAAATGTTACCTTGAGCATTTAGTTTCATTAAATATATCAAAGCTTGTTGATTTTAATGTCTACTCGTTTATTTATAAACATTGTTAGCTTATTTTAATGATATTAAATAACCCACTCGACCCATTTCCTCACACGTTTTGAATTTAGAAATAAATATGCTTTTGATTATGCATTACTTCACACTTTCTGTTTGAAGGATGCTTCGTCTTCAAAGGGAGGTAACCAAAGAAATACAACTTTAGGCAGGAAGGCGAGGTTGTCTCGCTTTTGTTTTTCTTTCAATTCTTAACCACAAATTGTGTTCAGTTTCAATAAATTATTTTATTCCCCAAATCTCTTGAATTATTAAAAGCTTTATATATATATATATATATATATATATATATATATATATATATATATATATATATATATATATATATATATATATATATATATATACAAACATATATCATGTATATATATGTGTAAAGGTATCACACTGTACAAATCATGTATTATACTATTTATGGTTTTGTTGTTTTGAAATACCAATAAAGTCTGGTATAGGACATACCCATGAACCCCCCCCCCCCCTCACACACACACTTTACACCCCAACACCCCCCCCCCCCCTAAAAAACTATAAACTGGAGACAGCATGATGCCTAACATACACAACACACCAATCAGAAAACGACGGAGACGAGACGGTAAGAGAGGACGAACGAAGGACATAGCACAGCGGACGTGTGGAAAATTATATAACAGGCTAAACAACCCGTGGAAAGGTGAACGACAATGACCGACAGGTACTAGAGATTACAGAGGACATGACCTTAGGAACCATGTGGCGACTAACAAGAAGACTGGTCAAAGGGAGACAACAAATAAAATACACACATTATACACTAGGAAAGGTTACATCCCTTGACGTTCTGGCAGGTAAAACAACGCATTAGACACATTTCATCCACCCCAACACTCCAAACAAAGAAACTAGTAACTCCCCCCCCCCCCCTCCGCCTCTTGTCATGACCTTATGTCACCCTATTCTTAATTTTCATTTAAAGCATTAGTTCATAAATACTCTGGAAACTATGTTTATGCTTATGCTTATTTTTTTAGGAATATAAACTATATATGAAATATAATATATTCCTTTTGCTTTGGTAACCACAATTCATCTTATTTATGTTTAAACAGTGCTTCTAAACCTCTAGATTTGTAGGGAACTCTGTACAAGCTCACATGGTATTCTATGTAAAAACCTTGGTTGCTAAACTGTTTACTTTTGTACTCTTATAAGCATATGTCACATGGTACAAGGACTGTATTATATGTTTGATGTACCTGTTTTAAAGTACCAATAAAGGCTTCCCTCCCCCCCCCCCCCCACCCCCTTTTCGATCATACTGTTACATCACCCTAGTTTTATAAACTCTGGTATCATTTGTACTTTTTCTGGTCAAGAAACACATCAGGTAACAAGATCCACACCGAGGCCATTTTAAATTAAATTTTTGATTTTGTCATCATGCAATATGTATACATGCCATACTATGCAAGTTATGTATATTATGTAAAATATGTTGCTGCTATTGTACTTGTTGTAAAGTGCCAATAAAGACTTTTAAAATCTGTAAAAAAAAATTTTAATAATTAAAAATTCTCTCCGCTCCCCTCCTTCGTTGTTTACTAATCTAAATCATGTTTTAAAAATAATTTATCATGGCCAGTATGTGTGCAAATAGCACACTTCTGTCCACACAGGACCTGTATTAATTACTCTTTAATTTTCAATTTTTTAAATAAATTTTTTACAAATTTTCTTTTTAAACTGACGTACATTGTTTAATCTATTCTTTCCTTTAACGATTTGCATATTTATTGATTCAAATGGTTTAGATATGTTAAAGAGAAAGATAAATGAAACATTAAAATCAGAAGAATAGTAACAATGATCCATTAAAAATAACAATCATAAAAAAAAATTCTAAATTTAAAAATTTAGATCTATATTCAATAGACATAAAAATATCCACAGCACCTTCTAAGTAGATATATTGTTTGACGGTTTACCGAACCATTTTGTATTTAAATATTTTGAAGCAAAACATATGAAGCAGTCTGCTTATTTTTGTTGTGAAAATAGCCGAGAGCGCCTATGTCTGCTCTCTGCTATTTCACGGTCATGGGGAGTATTGGTTGTTGTAATAAAATGATAACATGTATTGCAAAATATAGTTGGTATGATTTATTTTATTTAATCAAAAAGATGTTTTAAATTTTCTTGTAATAATTTCCTTGTTGAAAACGAAAAGATCGTGTTTGCTTTATTTTCATAAACATTAGGCCTAATTTCATTTTAGCAAACCCAATGATTAGTCTTATCACGTGACAACTCATCTGCTAGCTCGCGGTAGTTTGAAAGGACGGCTATCACTCTAGATCTAAAATTCTAGATCTAGATTAGCTAGAATTCTACTTCTAGTAATCTATTTTCTAGAGCTGTTCTTCATTGCGTAAGTGACAAGTGATGTAAACTATTATAAGATCTAGATTACATTCTTTTCTAGAATCTAGATTAGATGTAGAATTAGAATCTAGAGTCTAGAATACTCTAGATCTACACTTAGACTTAGATCTAGGACACTACTCTTAGACTAAGAGTAGTGTACTAGATTAGAGTTCTAGAAATCTGGATCTAGTCTAGATTCTAGAATAATCTAGATAGATGTCTAGATTCTAGTAAAAAATAAGTTAGTTAGGCCTACTTAAAGTTAGAGTAAGAGCTAGTCTAGATATAGAATCAAGACTAGACTAGAAAATCTAGATCTAGAATAATCTAGATGTAGAGATCTAGATTCTAAACATATAATCTAGATCTAGTATTAGTAGTAATAGATCTTGAATTTAGAATCACCTAGATTGTCCTAGGCAGATCTCATTCTAGAATAATTCTAGATCTATCCTCAGTATTCACTTAGTTAGTATTCAGTATCCTGATCTTGATCTAGTTATTGTACATCTAGAATTCTAGATTCAATGGACACAAGCGAGAAAAGTCTCAAAGGTATTTGAGAGGTGCATAAATTAATTTTAAAATCTTGCACGGCGTAGTTACAATTAATATGGTTATAAAATCCTGTCTGTCTGGTTTTTTTCGGACTTTACTAAAGATTGGACGTATTTGATGTTTTTAATATTTTCGGTAACTAAATAAAAATTTAAAAAAAAGCAAAAACAATTTGGTTTTCACGTGTAATGGCGACATAAACAATGGCATCCTGCTATTGGATAGGCCGACATAAATTTTATTGTACACATTGTAAGATTAAAAATAGAAAACTAGTTCATGGGGTTTTAAATTTGCATTGTTATTTAAAAACTTGATCTGCAAAGTTTTGTACATCTAGAATTCTAGATTCAATTGAACAGTATTTGAACCACTAGGATCTAGTTTAGATCTAGATTCTAGATCTAGAACTCTTCTCTAGATGTGTTTATTTGATTTGTAGTTTTGTAAAATTCTGCTAGATCTAGATCCAGACTATTCTAGACAGTAAAGTTGAAATCGGTAGGCCCCTATTAATTAAATGAAAACCATAATAGCTTAGAATCTTAGAAGATAGGCATTTTGACTACATCAATTTAGATTAGATGCAGTACGACCACTTCCAGACTTTAATCAAAGGCCTACTTGTTCGCAATTTTTAAAAAGTTATATGAAGATTTGATTTGATTTGTATTTTATCTTTTATATATGAATAAATTAGCTCCCGTTTTATATTGATGGTAACATTGTCCGATACTGAAAGCGATCAACGATAATAATATCAAATATTTGTCTAAATCATGACTCTACCAAGTTGACGCATTCACAACTAAATTTCAGATATTAAATAAGCCCCTATTTGCATGACAATAGGATATAAGAACATCCCAACCATTTAAATAAAAAAGGTCATTTTAAAGGTATTTAAGCACGGGCCAATCAGTGGTAGCGTGACAAAATTCGTAGGGTAGGAACGAAAGTCTGCGTACATTCAAAATTAGTGTGTTAGACTACTGATAGTTTAACTATAAGTACACACATGGCTTGCTAATGAAAACTAGCTAAAGAATCTGTTTTTATTAGAAAGCAGGTTTTTGCTCTGACTAATTAGGCCTATTGAAAAAAAAGATAGCAGGCAAGAACATGTTAAATAAGATCTTATAAAATACATAGGCTTAAAAATTATTGCTGACAATGTTATCAAATTTCCCTAATTAAATAAGAATCACAAGTGGTTTATGTAACTAACGAATAGGCCTTAGGCCTAATTAATCTACAATAAAAGAAACTGAATTAAGAGCAAATAGACCTATTGTTAATAAATTTATGAAAAGTAATTGCACTGAGCAGTAACTGATCCTTGCTAGTTTTTTAAATTGTAGTTGGTTTGTAAAATGAGAGGATTTCTTATTATTTTTCAATTATAGGGGTCTAAAACTCTATAGAGATGCTGGTAAAAACAACATTTTGAAAACTTAGTCAAGAGCATCTTGTCAGAATTTATGTATGAATGTTATCTTCCCTTTGCCCAAATGCTACATACTAATATGTAGCCTATAGAATAGATCTAGGGCCTACTGTCCATTACTAAAGATGCTTTTTAAACTTTAGACCTACATGATTGAATGCTAATTTATATTCCATACAGTGACATAACTTGAGGACCAGTCACTTTCTTGAGTCAATTGGTGCTTCCCTCTGATGTGAATTTTGTCAAAGCAGTGCTGATTTAAAGGGATCATGATGCTATCAATGACCACTTGCTTTACTGTGGTGAAATTTTCTTTAACAAGGTGAGATTTTTTTTGTTAATTTCCCACCTTATGTAGAAAGCTATGTCGGTTTGTATAGTGTTTTACTTGATATATGGCTACTATAATATAAGCCCTTTTTATTTGAGTTGTAAAACTGGCTGTTTACAGAACATCACACACAAATTGTTTTTAAAAGTTGCTATATACTATTTGAATTGAAATAGGTCTATAAAATCTTAATTTAAAAAAAACATTGCAGTTGAGTGTGGTTGCAGAAGGTACTGTCTGCATGGACACCATGGCATCTCAAAAAGTGTTTAGTGGAGTAGACATCAGTGAAATTCAAATCATGTATACAGGTGAACACCTCAGCAAGCACACATGCAGTAATCAAAACACCGTAAGATTTTTGGGTTAGTTAACTAGCTACCTACAATAGTTGTTTTATTTACTCATTGCAAGTAAACAATTTATTAAATATAAAGTATTGTTTTCATTCATTGAATACTTTTTTATAATGATGTTTAGGAGTACCTGATTGATTAATTTTGTGTGTGTGTAAATGGCTTAATGTCCAATACATTGTGCTGACTCTGGTAGGAGGCTAGTTGATTAATTGTAAAACAAACACATGCAACAGTTTTTACATTTAAAGAATCAATACCGTTGCAGGTGATTGCTTGATGAGAAATGTGAGCTGGGATTTTCACAAGCCAACTAGTACTCATTTTGTGGACTCACTTTCATAGGTTGGTGTTTCTACTTTCATCAAAATTCTTTTTCAATGTGGTTTAACTATAGCTCTGAGCTAAACATAACATCCATCTTAATATTTTTTGGTTAGTTTAGTTTTAGACATCCATGTTTATGTAAGCCCTGACAGGGAGGGGAGTGTCTAAAACCCTACTATATTCTACTTCTAAGGACTATCAACTAATGGTGTCAGTGCATCTATCAGTCGTAGCGCCTTGCGTCCTACGGGTGCCATGCTCGGACACATGCAGCTTGTTATAAATTCACATACAGCGCAATACAATACGAAAATACAGACTTACATATCATAAACATCTATGCACCTACTAGAAAACAAGAACAAAAACATTTCTACAGGGAACTCCAACAAACGATAAACGCAAAGCACAAACAAGAATCTAATTTTAGCCGGCGACTTTAACTTAGTTACGGACATAGCTGACGTGACAGGATGGAGAGACAACGCGACTCGTAATTTTTTCTTAAAAGTTAAAGTTGACGGGCACAAAGAGAGACAACTCTGTCTCTCTTGACTTTCGGATGATTTCATGAATAATGTCCCCTGTTTTTTTTTTTTTCATTTTTGGATGTTATATTTCTATGTAAGTACTTTGATTATTCTTTTACCATGATGTATACCTCAAGGAAAGGAGTTTTTCTTGAGGTGGAGGAAAGGGAAAATTTCCCTAAAACTATAAACTACCCGACAAGCCTGACAAAGTTTACCTTCACTCTAAGTTCGACAAAGGAGGAGGTGCCACATTATTTCATCCTGACACAAAGAGAGCCCCACCATCTGCTGGCCATCCAACTGGAAGGGCCGGAGGTCCATCTGCTGCCTCTGCGGTACGGACCGTCACATGCCTAGGCAGTGTGATAATCTGTACTGTACTGCAGGGTGGTGGATGGAATAAAAATCCAGAACGGTCAGTATGTGGCAAAAATCAACTATGATGAAGAGGACAAGCAATGGATACGGGAGATGATAATGGAAACAGGATTCCGCTGGGTCACGAACTGGGACGCGGTTCCCCTCCACAGGAGGGGACCGACTACTGAAAAGAGGAACATAGTACAGGGGGAGGAGGAAGATAAAGATACGAAGAGGAATAGCAGGAAAAGAACAATGGACGAGGATGGCATATTTCACGTAAAGGCACCAAAACAAAGCAAAGAAAACGGGAAAAGGGCAAGGAAGAGAAAACAAAGAAGGTGGAAAGGGAAGTTGAAAGGGAAACAGAAGTGGAGTCAGGGAACATGGGGGAGGCCGTCGAGTTGGAGAAGTAACCCCTCATCACAGTTGTAGAAAAAAGCATAGAGGTCACATTAACAGCGGACACGACAGACATGGAGAAGGCCGTGAAGGAGGGGGAAGCAATAGGCACAGTAGAGATGCTAGACGAACCAGAAGAGGGTGGAACCCCGCCCCCTTTGCCGAACACGGACACAACAAGGGACATAAACGACACATCGGAAGAAGAAGAAATGTCTGATTCGGACTGTACAGTAACGGGCATGGAGGAAGCCCCTCCCATCAGCCAGGTGCCGCACCCGTACGCGACGGTCACCTTCGGCGGAGCCCCAAAATCAAATAAAATAAAAAGAAGTCCTGAATATAATTCCAGAACCCTGTCACCCCCAGGCCCAAAATTAAGCCTAGGGATGGAGTAAAAAACCTCCCCCACTTAATTGAAATTGAAAATGAGAAATACGAGCCGGTGATTGCAATCCTGCAGATCAAGGCCAGGAGGATGATTTGCCCCCATTGCATACATATTGAAGTAAAATGAAATATTTGGTTACTCTTTAAATAAATAAAGGTATACAACTCTTGTTCCTTAAAAAGTGTAGAATTAACAGGGTTACTTCCCCCGGCAAACTCACGTTATTTGCATCGCTGTGACGTAATATGGGTAGAAAATACGTCACATCGCGTGCAGACATCTTTTGGTAGCTCTAGCCCTGCCTTTTCCTTCTTAGTCTTCAGTACAGTCGGACGTGTTTTTCTCTGCTCTTTTCATTGGATTATTGTTCATTTCATTACTGTGTTTTGGATTTCTGTGCTTTATTTGACATTGTTATTCTGTGGATTACTGTGTGTGTGTGTGTGTATTTCTCTTTTGGATAAATTTTGTGTTAGTTTAATTGGTTTTTCTTCCAATTATGTAAGTACTTTTTTCTTTAACTTTTGGTAGTTTAATAGTTTTCCATAGGCCTTCAAGCCATGGCAAACTTCTTTTTCAAAGTTCAACTGGAGGGTCACAAAGGCCCCCACAACGAGGAACTAAACGGCAATCGAATAGTAGAGATTACCGTAATCCATGGGAGATGGCTGACTACGATCAGCAACGCGGAATTCAAGAAACAATTCGCTTCGTTGGCTGGTCTCCAGGAGACTGATATCTCACATGTGTACACTAACAGCGTACCAGGAGTCTGGTACGCTGTTCTAAAGTCTGCCAAACAATACGAACGCCTGGCTGCCACTGAACTGAACTTCCAGGCCACCCTCGGCTCAGAGGCCACCCAGCGCCTTTTCAAGCTGTCGGTAACCCACTTAGACAAAAAGGATCACACAAGGGGGACCCTAAGAGGGGTACCCTACTACTATACTAGGGAAATGGTGGACAAGGTTTTGGAGCCCTTGTGTGACCCGAAACACAAACCCAAAGTTTTTAAAATTGAAAAAGAAAATGGCACTGCTTATAACCTGATATTTAAGCCCAAAGATGGGGTGAAAGGCCTCCCACACTTCTTGGAGATTGAGAACGGGGAGTACGAGCCGGTGGTCGCAATCTTGCAAGTAAAGGACAGGTGAATGATTTGCCCCCAATGCCTAACAGACCGTCATTTCCCAGGATTGTGCCACCAGCTGTACTACCGTTATATGGACGGCATTAGAAAGAAAGACAACAAATATGAGGTAATTCAGGACTGGGGAGAGGAAGACAGAGAGACACAGAAGATCAGATTGAAGAAGGACAAGGGAGCGATGGATCGTTGGGACGAGGAGGGAAGAGTGGCAAGAAGCACCAGCGAGTCCCGAGGTTTGAAGAGGGGAGTGGAAGGGGAGGCTACAAGCTTCTCTCACCCGTCCTTCCGGCCCCGTCTGGAGGAGGATCCGATTTTCATTTTCGGGCCCCCAACCATAATGCCACCACCACCTAAAAAGCACGCTGCAGTCTCCAGCAACCCAACTATAGAAAACAAAAATCCTACACCATCTTACGCAAGTAAGGTCAAAGAAGGGAAAAAAGACACAAAAACAAAGGCAAAAAAACACACATCCCCGGAACCCTCGTCCCAGATCTCAAGTCTGAGGAGCTCGCCTGAAATAGTGCAACTCAGCTCTGAAGAAGATAACGGGGAGACACCGATAGGACAGAAAAGACTATCATCAACCGATGACTCGGCAAGCGACGACGAGGACGACAGGAAGCTGATAATAGCCGACGTCCAGTCGTCGCCAGCAATGGACATATTGGAAAAGATCCAAGAAACACTGGAAACAGCACACTTCGCCATATCAGACGTCTAGAACAACCCCTCCCCTTCTCTGCACTCATACCAAGAATGGCTACAAAAACAAAAATATTAACACTCAACATAAAGGGCGCGGGAGGTAAAATACCCGCCCTACAAACACTCATCAACAAACACAAAATAGACATCATACTATTCCAAGAAACAAATTTCAAATCACTTCAACATGCACAACACTACAGCAACACACTAGGATCATTTCACGCAGTACACAGCATCGGGCAAAATCGCTGACGGGGAACTAGTATCCTCTGCAGGTCTGACAAGCTCAGTCTCAACCACACGGCTACAGACACACAGAGTAGATTCGCATACGCCGCACTACAAAACCAAGACACAGAGATACACATTATAAACATTTATGCACCCACCCGCAAACAAGAACAAAAACACTTTTACAGAGAACTCACAAAAATGATCAGCACTAATTTTGCCGTCAAGAACTTCATTCTTGCGGGCGATTTCAACCTAGTGACGGACATTGCCGACGTAACAGGAAGAAGGGACAATGCGACTCGTAGAATTACTATTGACAAAGAACAAATAAACATACTGAAGGACATCCTGGACAGTAATATACTGAAGGACGTATATGTAAGGAAAACAAACCAACAAAACGAAACCACACACTACAGCACAGCTTGCAATAGCTCAGCTAGGCTGGACAGGATATATGCACACGAAAGCATCGCCACAAGCAAAAGTAAACACCTAACACAAACACTCAGATTCACAGATCACAAGGCAGTTATGGTACAAATTCTACACACACAAAGAGATAGGAAAAGGCAGAAAAACAAACTGGAGAAGGACAGAGGAGCTATGGACCGATGGGACGAGGAGGGAAGGGTTACCAGAAGCACGAGTGAATCTAGGGGATTGAAGAGGGGAGTGGAGGGGGAAGCTACAGGTTTCTCTCACCCGTCCTTCCAGCCTCGTCTGGAGGAGAACCCCGTCTTCACTTTCGGTCCTCCGACCATCGTGCCACCACCACCCAAGAAACACGCCACAGTCTCCAGCAGCCCAATGACAGAACAAAAAACACCTACACCATCATATGCAAGGAAGGTCAAAGAAGGAAAAAAAGATCCAAAAACAAAGGCACAAAGCCACACATCCCGGGAACCTTCGTCCCAAATCTCAAGTCTGAGGAGCTCGCCTGAAGTAGTTCAACTCAGCTCTGACGAAGAGAACGGGGAGACCCCGAAAGGCCAGAACGGCAGTGGACAAGCGTCCCGAGGGGGGGGGCATCAACAGACGACTCGTCAAGCTAATAATAGCTGAATGCCCCACGAGGTTTTCAAGAGAAAATTTTCTGTCTTGACCGGAACCCCTTTGACGGAAATAAAGGCGGTCTATAATTACGGGGACGTCAGAGTATGGTATGCTACAATTTTTTCGAAAGAAAAATATGAAAAACTCATCATGCGAGATTTCGGGGCAAGGATAGGCAGAGTGGTAACAGGAGAGAAATTCTCCATTTTTCTCCTCTCCACAATCCACGTGGACAACAAGGGACATAAGGGAATAATAAAATGGATCCCCCGGAATTACCCGGCAAAAAAAGTGCTGAAAATAATTAAAAGTTTTTCAAAGGAGAACACCGAACCTGTAATTCAGGAGGTGGATGGGGGTAACGCCTACAAGTTTTGCTTTACCCCTAAAGGAAAAATTGAGGACATACCCCACTATGTGAATATAATTAATGATGGCAAATATCACCCCGCCTCTGTACAGCTCGAGGGCAGACGGATCTTGTGCTGCCACTGCGGCACGGACCGTCACATGCCCAAGAGCTGTGATAATATTTTTGTCAGAGTTGTGGACGGTGTGAAATACAGAGAGGGGAAATACCTGGTGGATAACCAGTGGACGGAAAAAGATAGAGAAGACAGGAAGGAGATTATCAGGGACTGCGGGATAAAATTTTATCTCAACTGGGATACCCAACTGTTCCCTGAAGAACAGGAAAGGATTGACAATGAGAGGGCAAGAGCCATGAGAATGAGAAAGTCTGTGGGAGAGGAAAGGGTGATAATTAAAAGAAAAAGGCAAAGAGGAGCAAATAAAGTAAGTGAAGAAGCGTTAGTCGACGTAGAAATCAACACGGTAGAATTGAATCCAGAAGATGCCCCTCTACCAGCAGAGGTGGAGGAAGTGGCAGTTCCGCCAGATGCCTCGCCAGACGACTCGGAATCAGAGTCCGAGTTGATAATTGACATTGATGCGGAAGTCGCGTCACCCAAAACGCCAACAACAAAGGACACTGAAAGGGAGGCAAGTTTATACAACCAGGAGGAGGACATAATGAATCTTTTGAAGGGAAAACAAGAAAGGGATAACAACGAGAAGGGAAAAGATATAGGAAAAAGTCAAACAGGACAAATAGTTTCTTTGGAATCAATATGGGAAGTCTCAAAATCCTTACCATCAACATAAAAGGGGCGGGCATGAAAGCAGCCCCCCTAACCAAAACGATTAAAGCTCATCAAGTAGACATAATACTTTTACAAGAAACAAATTTTTACACCATACAGCAAGCCCAAACCTTTTGCAATGCATTAAATATTAAAAACGCCGCACATAGCTTAGGACACCACTGTAGGGGAACTAGCATCCTCAACATGTCAAATAAATATTCAATACAAAATACGAGGACTGACAAACAAGGCAGACTAACGACTGTCGACATTACGGACAATGACTCAACGACTACCCTAATCAATTTATACGCCCCTACCCGAAAATCAGAACAAAAAACCTTCTACCAAAATTTATATAAACAGGTAAATACACAATTTAAAGACAGAAACATCATCCTGGCAGGGGATTTCAACATGGTTTTGAGCATGAAAGACATGACCGGATCTTTACACACGGTTCAAAGACGACTGACATCCGACAAAGAACAGATCGAGACCCTGACTAACATCATTCAGACGAAACAACTGAAAGACGCTTACACACATACAAAAGACAAAGACAAAAACATGACTTACTATAGCACAACACAGCATAGTGCAGCTAGACTGGACAGATTCTACGTTCACGTAAACTCCAAAGTCATCCAATGCAAACACTTATCCCACACACTTACTTACACAGACCACAAGGGAATTCTAGTGCAGATAGACACCACACCCAACATCAAGAAAACGCATGCGTACTGGAAATTCAACAATTCACTACTAGACAACGACAGGTACACAGCAGAAATCAAGAACTTAATAAAAGAATACTCCCTCTCAATCCCAGACAAATACATTTTAGAACATTGGGAGGATCTCAAATTCGAGATAACAAAAATCACAAAGAAAATTGCCCGACAGATAAACTCAGATAGGAAAAGAACAGAACAATCTCTGGAATCTCTTTTAACCTCACTCATTTTAAACAAAGAATCCCAGGACAAAATAAACGACATACAAACCCAGTTGGGTGAAATACAGGCACACACATATAAAGGAGCCCTGGTCAGGAGCAGGTTGGACATTCTAGACATTGATCATCCATCACATCACAGCAACATTCTAGAACAGATACAAGCGCACAGCAAACATATACAAAGCATAACACAGGACGACGGCACAAACGCTACGGATATTGAAACTATACAACACCTGTTTTTTAGACCACTACCGACGACTGTTTGAAAAAGAAGACATTGACAATGACACGCAAGACAAATACCTTACTTTTGCACGCAAACTAGAAGACACAGACAGAGACAATGTAAACAGCCTAATCAACAGTAACGAAATAGCAAATACCATAGATAACCTAAAATTAAACAAATCACCTGGGCCTGATGGTCTAACTAATGAATTCTACAAGGCCTTCAAAAACGATCTACTCCCAATAATGAAAGCTACCTTTCAGGAAATTCACGACAGGGAATACTGTGCGACAGATTTCAATAGAGCCTACATAACCCTTATTCCCAAACCTGACGCTGACAAAACAAAGGTGACAAGCTACAGACCCATATCCCTACTTAACTGTGACTACAAAATACTGACAAAAACTCTAGTCAAGAAAATTGAACCCAACATCGACAAAATCATTCATACTGACCAACAGTACAGCACCCCTGGTAGAAACATACAAAATCACACACACCTAATTAGAGACATAATACAATACAGCACACAGAAAAACACTCAGCAATCCTAAGTGTAGATCAACAAAAAGGCTTTGATCGAGTCGATCACACTTGGCTAACAAAAATTTTAGACGCATACAATTTAGGTCCCTACCTCAAGACATGGATAACAACACTCTACAATAACGCGCATAGTCACCTCATCATTAACAACACACTCATCCTAATAAACAAATCGGTCAGACAAGGATGCCCACTGTCCCCGCTCCTCTACATCCTGAGTATTGAGCCACTTCTGGAATCCATCAGGCAGGACAACAGAATCAAGGGTCTGCAAATACCCAACTCAATACCCAGGAAATCCCTGGCATACGCGGACGATACGATCTTTCTAGTACAAACGGTTAGGGAAATTAAATTAGTCATGGAAACCTTCATAGACTTTGGAAAGGCCAGCGGAGGGAAAATTAACGCACAAAAATAAAAAAATAATGGGAGTAGGCAAATGGGCGAGGAAAAACAACTTCAACTTGCCTGTTATTGTAACGGACAAATTAAAACTATATGGCATAACATATTCAGACAACCCGGAGACAGAAAACCATGACACATGGACTAAAATGACGGATAAAATCAACCATACACTAACCAAATACAAAAACTGTAACACAACAATATTCACTAGGGCAGCTCTAGTCAACAGATATGTTATTCCCAAAATAATCTACATCGCAACAAACAGTACAATACCCAACACATTCATCAAGGAAACAAACAAAAACATTAGGGATTTCATTTTTAAAGGCACAATTAGGAATATTAACCATCAAACACTAATACAGAACAAATTAAATGGAGGAATAGGCTTGCACGACATTAACACAAAAATTAACGCCTTCAGAATCAAACACCTAGATAGAATCAGAATTGAACCACATTATCACCCTTTAGCACAATATTACATTGGTCACAGAATCAACACGATTCTAAAGACAAGTAATACGACACCACACTATGGGGGGACAGACATAGGCAGTTTCTATACCGAGGTTTTAAAACTATTCAAATTAAACAAAAACATAATAGGGGAGAAAACAAAGAAAATGTATGATACATTAGTCGAGCGACAACTACAACCTCTACAAAATAGAATTAAATGGGCTAAAGAATTCAACACAGTAGACATTAGCGACACCATCAGAAACCTACACAACAAAAACAACACACAGAAAGAAAAAGAAATAGGTTATAGGCTCATCTACAACACTACACCCATCTCCAGAAACACCAAGGCAAACACGAACATTAAAATAACATGCCAAATATGTAAACAACAGATACAAGAAACAGAACATATTTATTTAGAATGCACAACACTACTAAAAGCTAGACAAACCTTAGGGACAATACTAGAAACGCATTAAACAAAGCAATCACCCTAAGCTATATAAGGAAATCCAAAAATAAAACAGACGATGGCAACAAGATTACTGCTATAGCTATTTTTAGACAGACAGTGTGGACTACTAGAAACAAATGCAAATTTGCATTAAAAACATATAGCGACTTGGACATGGAGGCTATAATCAGAGCTGTAATCAGGAAAAGACTAGGCAACATAGTCATGATTTAAGTCTCCGGATGTGGCCAACACAATATAAGGAATATTCTTCCCCCCCCCCCCCCCACCCCTCATACACATCTCATTCCTACACTAGTCAGGTTTGAGTCGGGGAGACGGAAAATATCTTTAACTTGTTTATGATTTTGATTGGTTTAATGTTTTGACTCTAAATCGCCTTACTTCTTGTCATATGTACATTTTATATTTTCTCTGGTATTAAGCAACCCATATAAGATATACACTTCTCTCATTATTTCTTCATTTCCAGGGATTAACATATGGTTAAAATGTTTTTGCTACCTTAATGTTTTATTTTATGTAATATCTTGGTAAATATCAACTAAACATAATAGTGAATCTTTGGAAAGGCAAATAACTAAATAAATACTGCAACTGTTAGGGAAATTGAGTTAATACCTTTCTTTCTATTTTACTAAAATATTTATATTACTTTAAATCGCAGCCATCCTATTTTCACTATCACGGACTATGGTCATTTCTAACAATTTCCAGGGTTTTCTTTCTTTTCTAAACTTACTTTAGGTTTTGTCACAAATTTTGTAACAATTAACTATCACTCCTTTTATCTATTATTTTGATAAATACATAAATAAAACAGACAGGGGAGGCAACCAAATTAGTACTATACTAGTGAGGGTATGGAGTTTTATACCTTTTCATTTACCTTGATATTACATATCTATTACTAACCGGTAAAATACATTCAACTTTATTGATCTCATGACTTGTTCTATAAATACAAGCTTAATTAAATAATTACTTTGTTATGAAATTATATATTTTCTAAATTTTGATTCTGTTAACAAAGAAAATAAATAAAATAATAAATAAAAAATAAAAAAAATAAAAAGAAGACTGTTTGCAGATGATAGGTACAAATGGAAAGTGTGAATGCTAATAATCACCTATTGTATATAATATATTGTGATTCATGTATATTTTGTATAAATAACTGTACCTTTTCCCTCTTCAGGAAACCCACACCCATTTCTGAAGCCTAATTCGCCAATATGAAATATACTATAACCCACCACTCTTATTATTGTATCCAAATCTCACTTAATTTATAACGTTTTACCTTTCAGAACCAGCAAAGCTATAATGTTCCAGGAAACAACCCCTTCCCCCCCCCCCCCCCCCCTACACACTAAATACTACACTTTATTTCTGTAAATAATATGTAAATATTAAAATGGAAAATAAGAATGAAAGTTTCAGAACAGTTCAAAATTGTAAATCTGCAACAGTCTTCATAAGTCGAATGATGAAAGTAGTAAAAATCAGCTACTGCCACCTTACAATAGCTGGGCACGCTGAAAAGACAAACCTACAACACTGAGACTTAAAAAAAAAAGAAAGGGATTTTCCTTGAGTATGCAGAGGAGAAATTACCAAAGGGGATTTACTACCCAAAAACGGTGTAGGTGGAAATTACTGACGCCACAATAATAGCAGGAATGCCGGCATAGGTATTTAAAAGACAATTTATAGCACTTACAAAGGTACCTCACACTGAGGTGACCAAAGTCTACAATTATGGAGACCTCCGTAAATGGTATGTCTCCATAGCATCCAATCAAATATATAACAAGCTCCATATGACGGAGCATGGCACCAGAAGATCACACGGTGCAAGAACCGACAGGTTCACCATTTTCATGCTGTCATGCATCCATGTCGATAAGAAAGGAGAGAAGGGCATTGTACGTTGGATCCCACCAGGATATAAGGAAGGGGATTTGGTGGATCTATCAAAAAGGTGGCAAAACCAGACACCACTCCTTATGTCAGGATGAGTGAATTGGTAATTCAGCTAAAGTTTCCTTTGTACCAAAAGGGAAGAGGGAAGACATCCCTCATTATACCACCCTGACAAACAGGGAACCTTAAAATCTAACAAAGATATATTATTATTACAAGAAAAAAAATGTTCAAACATACAACAGGCGCAAACATTCTGCACATCATTAGATATTACTAATGATATTAATGCAATACGTAGTCTAGGTCATAATTGCAGAGGAACTAGGATTTTAAACGTTCCAAACAAATACACATTTAAAAATATGAAAACAGATGAACAAGGAAATACAAACATTGCCAATATTACAGACAATGATTCAACAACTACTAAAAAATTCATTTTTAAAAATACCATTAGAAACATCAATCACCAAACATTAATACAAAGCAAAATAGACGGAGGGTTAGGACTACACGACTTAAATACGAAAATTAACACATTTAGACAGAATAAGGATAGAGCCACACTACCACCCACTCGCACAATATTATATGGGACAAAGAATTAACACCATATTAAAACAAACAAACGCTACACCACATTACGGAGGGACAGATTTAGGCAAATTCTATACAAACACGCTAGACATCTTCAAAACAAACAAAAACACTATAGGAGAAAGCTCAAAGAAAATGTACAACACTCTGGTCAAACAACAATCACAACCATTATACATTTGAGTTAAGTGGGCCAGAGAATTCAACACCATAGCCATTAGCGACACTTTTAGGAATTTGCACGGTAAACACATTACAGCTAAAGAGAAAGAAATATGGTATAGACTCATATATAATACAACACCCATTTCAACAAACACTAAAGCTAACACCAACATAAAAATAACCTGCCAAATGTGCCGACAAAACATACAAGAAACAGAAAAACACATTTATTTAGAATGTAAAACGATACAGCTAGCAAAGCAAACATTAGGTAGAGTTCTCAAGACAAAACATACAGAAGTAGTCAACAAAGCAATCACCCTCAACAACATAATCAAGTCAAAAGAGGATGTACGAAAGCAGTTTGACGGCGACAGCTATTTATAGACATACTATTTGGACAACCCGCTACAAAACAAAATACGACCGAAAAGTTTACGCTGACACAGACGTAGAATCTATTTTTAGAGCAGTACTGAGACAGAGACTGGGGACGAACTTTTTCACCTAACAGCAGACGGTATTTGGAAGCAAACGAGAAATTATTAAATACTAAAACGAGACAGATTTTCTAGCAGACGACGAAACTATTCTAGCGAGACGAGTGACTGATTTCCAAACCCTCCACACCCCGCCCCGCATAGAAAGTAAGCATTACAAGACGAGGCAAAGACCAGAACGACGACACACCTGGACATCAAGCCAAATCTAGAACGACACGGCGATAGAGCCCACAGTACCGATCAAAATTTGAGGTTTTTTTAGACTGCGGGAAGGGGAGACTAGCCAAGTTTTACTAAATTTAGAATAAAATTATTCCCCCTTTCAAAACCTTCTCCAAGACGGGACAGAAAGACCAACCAAAACCAACTCACAGCCTCACTTCACCCCAACAACCTCCCACTATACTAAAGACTGTCGACAGTACATATATTGTACACACACTACTAACCAGACTAACCAATTTTTTAGGGCACATGTATTGACTACGGTATATATGTATGATATTTCATCATATTTAAATTATTTTAAAGAATGGAGTAAACAACAAAAAAAAAAGAGGAAAAGGAAGAAAAAAATGTGGGAAAACTCCAATATATATACATATATATATCAAAAATAAAAAAATATAAGTAAAAAAAAAAGAATAAAAAAGAAAAGAAGAGAAAAAAAAATAAACATATCTTTCCTTGTTTACTTGCCTTTGTACATATGAGTTTCTTGTTTATTCGCCACTGTACATGTGTTTGTACATATATTGTACATATATTTCCATGTTTATTTTCCTTTTTACATATGAGTTTGTACATTTATTGTACATATATTTCCTTGTTTATTTTCTATTTTACATGAGTTTGTACATATCTTTTTGTTTATTTGCCTTTGAACATATGAGTTTGTACATATCTTTCTTTGTTTATTTGCCTTCATACATTTGAGTTTGTACATTTCTTGTACATATATTTCCTTGATTATTTGCCTTTTTACATACGAGTTTGTACATATCATTCCTTTTCATTTTGCTCTGTACATATGAGTTTTAACATATCTTTCCTTGTTTATTGCCTCTGTACATATGAGTTCGTAGATATATTGTACATATAGTTCCTTTTTTATTTTCCTTTTTACATATGAGTTTGTACATTTATTTTACATATATTTACTTGTTTATTTTCCTTTTTACATATGAGTTTGTACATATATTTCCTTGTTTATTTTCCTTTTTACATATGAGTTTGTACACATCTTTCCTTGTTTATTGCCTCTGTACATATGAGTTCTTTCATATATTGTACATATATTTCCTTGTTTATTTTCCTTTTTACATATGAGTTTGTACATATCTTTCCTTGTTTATTGCCTCTGTACATATGAGTTCTTTCATATATTGTACATATATTTCCTTGTTTATTTTTATTTTTACATATGAGTTTGTACATATATTGTACATATATTTCCTTGTTTATTTTCCTTTTTACATATGAGTTTGTACGTATCTTTCCTTGTTATTTACCTTTTTACATATGCGTTTGTACATATCTTTCCTTGTTTATTGCCTCTGTACATATGAGTTTGTACATATATTGTACATATATTTCCTTGTTTATTTTTATTTTTACATATGAGTTTGTACTTATTTTTCCTTGTTTATTTGCCTTCGTACATATGAGTTTGTTCCCTTTCTTCCATGTCATGTACGTCTTAGAGGCTATATGTTGCGACGGGGTGGGCCTGTGATGAAAACCAAAAAAAAATATAAACAAGCGTTTCGGAGAAGGTCTCTCTTCAAAGTACGCACCCTTTCTGAGGTCATACAAAAAAATATAGAGAAGATTTTTTTTTTTAAATCTGTTATTTTCAGCTTAATAACTGATACGTGGCTCATTTGTGTCACTACAATATAACTGACTTTTGGTACTCGGCGGGATGCATCTGAATCAAAGGTCTTTAAGACGCCAACAAGTGACCATGGCGAAACAGCCCACTGCCAGTAACAAATTTGTGTCCAGTCATCACCCAGATCTTGACACCACAGAAAGAAACTCGGCCCTCAAATCTCAAAACAACAAACAATCGTGGAAACATCAACAACAAACAATCGTGGAAACATCAACAACAAACAATCGTGGAAACATCAACAACAAACAATCGTGGAAACATCAATAACAAACAATCGTGGAAACATCAATAACAAACAATCGTGGAAACATCAACAACAAACAATCGTGGAAACATCAATAACAAACAATCGTGGAAACATCAACAACAAACAATCGTGGAAACATCAACAACAAACAATCGTGGAAACATCAACAACAAACAATCGTGGAAACATCAACAACAAACAATCGTGGAAACATCAACAACAAACAATCGTGGAAACATCAACAACCAACAGGAAGGGAGAGGACAGCCCGGAACCAGAGAAAACATTAAAAGCTGCTAAAGTAAATGAAGTGTAAATAAGTCAACAGCCACCGCCTCGTCCAAAACACTGATTGAAAACCGACGCAACAATTGCCTACTCTGCTCTTTTTTGTTCTTCGGACCACGGGCAAACCATTTGGTTAAGGAACACTCCAACGCCCTAAACTGCCGCATCTGCAAACTTGCAATAGAGAAAAAACGTGCTTGAACATTTTGCAACAAGTGTTGATATTGTGAGGCTGCAGACTGCGACCTTACAACAAAGAAACAGCTTAAAAGCTGGCTTCCAGACAACGATCTAGCACACAACGAAGTTTATTGTAGACAAGACTCAAACAACGAAGTTACCCATCTACAGAGACGGACTAGTTCAAACAACAATGAAATATAAATGCAATGAATCAAATGACAACCTAGAAACACTACAAGACTTTAAACAATCGTAAACTTTTTTTTCTCATTTCGTCTGGATTTCTTCATTCACCGGATTTTTTATTCATCTTTTTAAATTCTTGAATGTGTTTGATTTTGTCTCCTTTAAAGAGAGATAACTTTTGTTTCCTTAAAATGTGATGATTTCATGGATTATATTGCTTTGTATATAAATGTGCTCTTGATTGTGTGGACATACAATTTTATGGAAGAACTTTGTTTTAAACACACTATCTGTAGGAATCCAGTAATGGATCCCGCAAAGTTAACTCGCTATGTTGGCACATTTTCACAACCTGACAGAACTGTAATTGTTACAATAACTCAGGGCAGATGGCTGACTTAATGTAAGCCGAGTTCAATTTTGATGAAATAACTGGAGTTGTACGTCGGTTCCTGCTACAACTATGGACAAACATTTGAGATCAACTTCCAGGGCCGAGAAGCAGCAAAAACGATGTCAACCATCACTGGCAACCTAGGAGGCTCAGCTCCCAAACAAATACACAAAGCATACGAGGTCACCCTCCATATGCTCAAAACCATATCACCCACACCAACAAACTGAAAACAGAAGAAATCGAAACAGATTCGAAAACTTCACATTCTGGTATAGAGTCCAAACTACACGCCACAACGGAGTGCCAATACATAATGACAAGTTAGAGGAAGACAGGACAAGTGCGACCCTACACTGGTACCCCCTAGTTTTACAACGGAAACCGCCTCCCCCATCCCTCCGTATCAGTATGGGAGAGGAAAAGCAAGCCGAAACCGACCTTGACGCATCGCCCAGCACGACAACGAATACTACTAGCAGTGAACACTCAGATAAACATAATTCAATGGAACAAGAAAACATCCCGAAAAAATTACATATACTTATCCAAAATAGTTCTTATGTGCAAGCTTTTATTTAATTTGTTTATTATCACCGGATTGTTTTTTTTTTATGCTTTTGTCCCTTTTTATTAAAGAGAGATAACTTTTGTTTTTCTAAATGTGTAAAATATTTCATGGATTATTTCTCTTTGATTGTTTTTCTATATATTAAATTGTGTTTTAATGATGTGAACATTCTTTTTGTTTCCTTTATTTATATTAATTAAAATACAATGTCCCTGGGGGTATCCACAAACATGACCAGAAAATGCATGGGGGAGGTGATTTCCCATCAAGCCAGTACAGTCGAGTTCAACTCCACTATAACAGCTGGCATAAGACAGTGCTCGGTGATGACAGGAATCCCGTTGTCAGAGAGTAAAAAGGTCTTTAATCATGGAGAGGTACGATCCTGGTTCGTAACCATCAAAAGGAAAAATAAGCAAAGCTCAATGTGAACGAGTTTGTTTCAAAAAGAGAAAGATTTATTATGGCCACTGTATATACAGATAAAAAAGGCCACAGAGAAATTATTAAATGGACACAACCAAGCTATCCGGAGAAGGTAATGAACAGAATTATGGGCCTTACGTCCTATAAGTGGACGGGGAAATGCATACACATTTTATAAGAACCCTGCAGGAAATGGGGGGGGGGGGGGGGGGGTGTGCTCCACATTGTGTCAAAACTGCAAAAAGACGAAAATATACAACTGGCTTCAAGACAGCTTGAGGGTCGGATCTTCATCTTCTTCGTTCTTAATTTTTTAGTGTTGGGAGGGATCAAGCCTTATCTGCCAGAGGGTATGAACTCGAGACTTTTTTCGAATTTTATCAACCATGAGCTTTGCCGACTCGAACATGCTTCCTTCACAATTAAGGATTACGTGTCAACTGGTTATGCGCCATTGACTCCGATTTCAGCCTGCTTTCCTTTTTGGATTTGCTTCCATAGCCTTTGTCCAACCAAGAACAAACTACAAGACAGCAGCTGTCCCCAGCTAACGAGCCTCATCTGCCCGAGGGTTCGAACTCGAGACTTTTCGGTTTAGCAACCATGAGCTTTACCGACTCGACCACACCGACCCCTGTTACTTTGACACTTATCGTAAACTTAGCCGTAAACATTTTAGTCATATGGGATTCATCTAAGACTAAACTAAGAATTGAACAGTGGTTGTAAGAGAAGATAGAAAAGACACCATATGGGACAGCTCAATTCGATATTGGGATAATCTGCTTTACCAGGAGGAAACAAGCGATTGATCAAGAGGACGCGCTTAAATTACCCTGAAAGATTTAACCAAATAAATATTACCATGAGCATTTAGTTTCATTAAATATATCAATGCCTATTTATTTCAATATCTACTCTTTTATTTATAAACATTGTTAGCTTATTTTAATGATATTAAATAACCCATTCGATCAATTTCCTCACACGTTTTAAATTTAGAAATAAAGATGCTTTTGTTTATGCATGACTTCACGCTTTCTGTTAGCTTCGTCTTCAAAGGGAGATAACCAAAGAAATACAACTTAAGCAGGAAGTCGAGGTTGTCTCGCTTTTGCTTTCTTACAATTTCTTAACCATAAATAATATTCAATTTCAATAAATTATTGTATTCCCCGAATCTCTTGTATATATTAAAAGCTTTCTTTGTTGCAAATTACTGTTTGATAATATTCATCATCAACCCCCACTAAAATGTTGAAACATGTTTTATTTTCCGTTTCTGTTTGACGTGTCTGCACTTTCTAAGGGACATAACCAAACAAATACAACTTAACGTAGGACGCCGAGGCTGTCTCCTTTTTGTTTTCTCCATAGTTAAATTATCCACAACGATTTATATTAAGTTTCATTAAATTATTTTATTCCCGAAATCTCTTACATATACACTATCTCTTCATATGCCGAGGTCACAGAAACAAGTGAACTCTAAGAGGAGGTAGCTAAGAGGAGGCTGCTTTCACGGGGGAGGGGGGAGGTATCGTCCTTAACCGTACAACTTACTGATAGTGTTTTAAAGCAAATATTTTCTGTGACAGCAGTAGTACTGTCGAATTCACAAATTATGAATTACTGAAAAGTAGAAAATAAAACAACAAAATATATTACTACTGTAAATGTTTACATCAAGCAACTCCTCCTCCAGACTATTTGGCTAATGCTAATGGCACCACGGATTGTTCATTGTTAGTTATTTAAAACTTTTTCAATGCTCTTTAATGCATTTCTCTTTCTAAATCCTATCACATTGATTAGGGCAAAAGGTAATTGTCATGAAAGGACTATAGTAGTGCAGCATTATTTTTTCTCTCTTTTTATTGTATTCTATGTTTTTTCTTTTATATTTTTGTAACTGTTCAATTAAGGCACAGACTGCACAAACACCACAAATGTTGATGAATTTGTTTTATTTGTAAATAAAAATGTTTTTTTTAAGGACGCGGAACTTGGCCAGTTGGTTTGTTTGTTTTATTTGTAAATAAAGTTTTCCATTTATATTTTTGTAACTGTTTAATTATGACACAGACTACACAACCACCACAAATGTTGATGAATTTGTTTTATTTGAAAATAAAAGTTTAAAAAAAAAATCACGCTGATCTTTGCCATTTGGTTAGTCGTCCCAATTTTAGCGGTCGGGAGCAGGTCATATCAACTTAACTCATCAAGCATCAAATGCCAACCAAGACCGCTGTGGGGTTGCGCCCTCACATCCCTCGAACTCTCTAAGCTCTCGGTAAGAGTTACCAAGTACGAGTACTTTGGTCGTTTCAGTGTACGAGTGGCTACTCATCTATTTCGATTTTTCAGCTAGACAACGCCTTCTAGGAGTAATCTTAGGTAGGATGCTCCGTCTAGACACCATCAAACTACGACAATCTCGACAATAATCAACGAACAACTCGAATACTTGTTTTACACAACCTATGATTATTCATTTCTCGACTATTTAATATAGTGGTCTACCAAAGCCACAACTCCTCTTTTACAACCCCGATTTTCAACACATAAATACTCAACCCCCTGTCTATTAATAACCAGCGACTGATAAGCTCTCGACCCCCCCCCCCCCCCCCCCCCCAGAAAAAAATACAAAAAACGCTTTACTTTCAACTTTCAAGACTGCCTAACCCTCCAACACTATGAACTCTCCCCACATCCTCAAGCTCCATTTGCAACTAAAAGACATAACCCCATCTACCACTACAAGATCAAAGACAGCACAATTCGATATCTCATCTCGATACACCAGCACAATGATACCACATCACCAGCCTTCTCCAAGCTACACTTCCTTGGATCAAATCAACGACTACAGCTATCCACGATAGCTCAACAACCCGCTACATCATCATTACAATACCAGCTCAGCTCCATAGACACTCCCACTTCACACAAAACTACAAACCAAATGACTCCACTGACTTCGGAACGATCCAACTACAACTACCAACGAACGTCAACCACTAACTAATGAAAACGCAAGAAAGATCGGCCTAAGAACACAAAGACTAGAAGCGATCATGTAGTGTATTGTGACGTTATGTACTTTAAACGAGGAACTTTAAGACGACAAAATTACACATGAGAGAGAAAACTAGAAATAAAAATTGTTTCCTAAACGGTATACAATATTATGTATTTTATGTATTTTAATATATCAACATGCAACCTATCGACACACCAAGCTACTAGCTCGAATGAAGTGAACTGTGTGAAAGAAACGATATTAAACTTTTTTTAAAAAGTATCAAAATTTAATTCTAAAACTTCAACATGTTTCTTACAAAGGAAGTTTAGTATGCAAAGGAAAAGCAGAGCATTGGTGAAAACGTGATTAAAGAGTGGCGAGTGGGTCTGGTGATGAAATATATAATCAAACATTAATTTACAACAAACAACGTATTTTAATATATACATGAGATTGGGGAATAAAATGATGTATTGAAGTAATTTAATAAAACTTAATATAATAATAAGTGATTAAGAATTTTATTTTGAGGAAAATAAGAAGCGAGACAATCTAGACGCCCTTCCTCAATTTGTATTTAATTGGTTACGTCCCTTTGTGAGAGAGCCCTTTCTTTAAACTGAAATGGAAAATAAAAAATTTCAACATTTTAGAGGAGTTGGTGGGTGGCTTGATGAAATGTATTATCAAACAGTAATTTCCAACACACAAAAAAAGTATTTTAATTTATAAAAAGATGTGGGGAATAATAGAAGCTAATGACCCTTATTATAATTGGTATTAAAGAATGTAATTTTGAGGAAATTAAAAGAGAGACAACCTCAGCGTCCTACTTCAAGTTGTATTTATTTGGTAGCTTCCCTTTGAATTAGAAGATTTGCTTCAAGCAGATAAGGAGGCATAATATTGATAAGTGCAGAAAGGTAAAACAATGTTTATTTCAAAATTGAATAACTATTTGGGGGATAGGTTATTTAAAATAAACAGTGTTTCTAAATAAAAAAGTAGATACTAAAATCAATAAGCATGGAGAAATTTAATGAAACAAAGTAGTTTCTGTGTAGAGAAAAGGACCGCCAATTCTGGCAATTCGCCCACGGTTGTAATTATTTGGTTATTTCTCTTTCAGTGTAGTTAAAGCTTGGGAATAAGGGAAGGGGTGTGTGGTATCCTTGATATTGTAAGGAGAAAGGGGGTTATAGAATGACTATAACTAAATTATTTATACAGAGGAGACTGTGATTAGCCCGATTTAATGTAAAATGGAATGTTGAATGATTCTAAACGAGTGTGTATTGGCTTTCTGTATTATAGAATGGCTCAGTCTGAGAGGGGGAGAGGGCAGGCGTTAGTCGAAAATCGCTCCTTTCCGTCCCGGTCCCATTTAACTAGTGATGTTAATTAAATAAAAGGAGAAATAATTAAATGGTAATGGAAGGTTTGTTTGGTAGTCTCCCCTTCTTTGTGCTCCTAGCCAGTGGCGTAGCTAGGCCGGATTTCATCATCTGGTGCAGCAACTCATGGTGTCAACCCCCCCCCCCCCCCCCCCCCCCCCCCATTTTGTAGGAATCTTCATTTTGTACTGAAAAGACTTTTTAACTTTAATTAATCGATAACTGAACAGGCAATAAAGCAGTTTTCTTTTATATATTTTACATTTTGTGTCTTGGAGTGACCCCCTTAAATAAATAGTGTTACCCAGTATGGTGCGCACCCCCCCCCCCCCAGAGGCGTATCCAGGTTTTCGTTGTAGGGGGAGCGGAAAGAGAAAAAAAAGGCGCCGAAATTTTAACACGTTCTATATACGTGTATTATATATATATATATATATATATATATATATATATATATATATATATATATATATATATATATATATATATATATATATATATATATATATATATATATACTACAACCAAAAACAATGAACGTAACACAATCTGTTTTGTAATTCTTGTAAACAAAATTTCCTACATAATAATTCCTGTAAAATTATTTAAGACAAGGGAAATATGGGAAATAATCACTCTCTTAATATAAATATGTATATATCTACACATTTAATTATAAATGTCAAAACAAATAAATAATTACTTTAGAATATAATTAAATTGTTTAACACTATTCGTGTTTACAAAATGTTTTGTCTATAATCAGAATTTAAAAAGCTAATTTTCTGGCGGCATATTACTATGGTACATTATTTTTTTCTACATGTACTAAACAGATCAGTTCGGGGTGGATTGGGGGGGGGATGGGTTCAACTTCATTCACCACTGTCCGTTCACTTTAGGTCAATTATCCAACCCAGTGTATACCTAGGTGTGACATTAATGTCGCTCTACAAAATTGTGGTGGTGAGGTGTGGGGGGGGGGGGGGGGGGAGATAACCAACTCAGAGTGAACATAGCGTCAGTTTTTAGATGACTGTTCTAAACATACATATATATTACACAAATATATATTACACAAATATATATTACAGAAATAGATTTAAATAAGTAGCAGTGCTATTATGACAATATTTTTTTTAGCGTCAGTTTTTAGATGACTGTTCTAAACATACATATATATTACACAAATATATATTACACAAATATATATTACAGAAATAGATTTAAATAAGTAGCAGTGCTATTATGACAATATTTTTTTAGAGGGGTACATGGGGAGGGGGGGGGGGGGGTTGTAACTGTTTCATATAATTTGCAATCGTAATCACTATCGCCCAAACTGTTTCTGTATTGTAATTTTTTTTTAATTAATCACGCGATTCAAACTGTATATATAAAGTAATTATGTGTGAAGTTTTATGTATAACCTTTTCTAATTCAATTATTCATAAGCAAATACATTATACAGTTGCCTTAAACTTAACACCCCTCTTGCCAAGTGGTACTACCGTAGAGGTATTTTAAACATTGCAATACATCGTAATGGTTATTTTTAGAATGGCAAACTGATGCAGCTGTTAATACGTGTTGTAAACGTAGACACTACTAGACTAGAACAATAATGCTTAATTGATGCATGAAAAGAAATCTTGTGATTTACATAGATGTGCCGACCAAAAATATTTTTTAACAAATATCATTGTTTAAAACTTTGAATTTAAAAAGTTTCCAAAAAGGCGCCCCCCCCCCCACCCCCTCCCCGCGCAATAACACGCTTCTGTTCCTAGCCGCCGCCATCAAAACAATAGCACACGCTAATGCCGCTTAAAACGTCTTTGGTTTAGAAGAGGTGGTGAACAATAACAGGGGAGATAATAATTGTTTGAAAAAAAAAAACAGGGTTATTAGATAGTCTCCCCTTGTGTAAGTGTAGCGTCTCCAAAAAGGCGCTCGTGGCAGCCTTGGCAATGACGTCACGTCTACTACCTTATATGGTGTTTGTGCTCTTTGGCGAGCGGTGTGTCCCTGTTTCCCATGTCATGTGACCTCTGGGTTGTGGCGACTGTGTATAGTGGATTCAAACTCCAAGCTGCGGGTGAGCAGGACAGTATGCTGACAAGCAGTGTTCCCTCTAAGCTGCGCGGTTTGAGCGGCCGCGCATTAGTTTTGAACCTGCCGCGCAGTCCTTTTGTGAAAAATGTATATCCTTGGATAAGACTTTTAAAACACCGCGCACACTAAAAACAAGTTGCACACTAGCCTTTTATCCTTAGAGGGAATATTGCTGACAAGTGACATGGGCAGAGTTTCTTCCAGGCATCTCTGTTCCCCCCCCCCCCCCCGAAAAAAGTCTAACCCCCCCCCCTCAAACGAGATGGATTTTATATTGTAAACATATACTTTTACAAGTGTCCGCCCCCCCCCCCGAAAAATTTGTCCCCCCCCCCCAAAAAAAAAATATCAAGTGCCCCCCCCCCCCCCTCCGGAGAAAAAAGTCTGGAAGAAACACTGGACATGGGCATATAATAACTAGAGTAATGTATATAGACAGGTCAACGAGTTGTAATACTCGTTTGACAGTATATTGTCATACTGGCCGTAACACATTTTACTGTATTTTATGACGACGCTGGTAGTTGGGTGAGACTCGGCACCCGTGTATTGTTATAGGAGTATGTAATTTATTTTTGTTTGCATTATTTTTGGGCTATATGAAACTGCAGTGTTGAAATTGAAGCTGTAATTGTAATTCTAAGAAAGTCAATATGAAGCAATAAAGCTGATCCAGAAACAAGCAGTGTTGTTTTTGTTCTCTCATGGTCAGCCTGTAAACACACTAGACCTCAGTGGGTCACTCTCACACCTTATCCCTACTGAGGCAGTGTTACACAAACATTACGGCCAAACCAACCCAGTGTATCCCTCAAACCCTTCCAACCCAACCCCCATCCCACGCAACACCAGCATAGAAACCAGACAACCCATGCACCCCCACACCTGAAACTCCCCTACTCAGGAGCTACAGTCAAACGCTAAAACAGTATAGTATTTTAAAATGTGATTTACACAGCACACTTCATCGATTTATCTTTGATTTATTTTTATTTCCTAGAACTTGTGTTCTGCATTTTCAAGAGAGGCAACTGTTGTCTCAGTTTCAGAGTGCTGTTTCATTGGATTAAATTCTCTCTGGATTTTTTTACCCCCTGTGTAACGTCGTGTGCCCCCCCCCCCCCCCTGCGACAGCAAGTACCAGCGTATACAAGGATCAAGGACACAGTGTAGCTACATAAAGCTAGGCAAACCCTGGGGACACTACTGAAAACAACACAAAATAATGCGCTAAGTATAGCTAATACTCTGGACAATGTAACCAAATCTAAACCTAGTCTGTACGACACAGAGGCGCAGCGAGGGGGGGGGGCGGAGGGGACATATGTCCCCGGGCACCGACCTTAGGGGGCGCCAAAATGGATTGGAAAATAAATTGAAAGCTTGAGGGGGGGGCGCAAATCGAAAGCTTGAGGGGGGGGGGTGCAAATCGAAATCTTGAGGGCGGTGCAAATCAAAAGTTGGGAAGGGTCGCTACGCCTCTGGTAAAATAATGGCGACAAGCTATTTATAGACACGATTTTGGTCGACTCGTAATCAAAATAAATTTGACGACATAATTTACACAGATAACAACATCGACGCACTTTTTAAAGCAGGATTAAATGGAAAACTAGGTAACTATAAACATCATTACCCAGACTAATATTAAATTTAACAGGACTTTTCTAAGCTAGCAGACGACGGAGCCATTGTAGCGCGACGAGTCACAAATTTCCCCACAGATCGAAAAGTAAGGACTATCTCATTCTCAGACAGAAACCCTCCATACTATACCCCCCCCCCCCAACCCCTCCACCGGAAATAATTTCAAAAGACGGCAGCCCATAAGCCAAAGGCCAGCAGACAGACGCTACACATCACATTTGAAACACAGACAGCGGGTTAAATTGAGAACAACACGACGAAATCGCTCACGTACCCAGACGATAGAGGCGACTGGAAAAGGGGAGACCACCCGTTAACTGTTTTTATTGTTTCAATTATTCCCCCTCTTTCAAAACGACGCGGCCTATAATCGCTAGGCTAACCAAACCCCGATGACGGCCAACAAGTAAACCAGACAGACGATAGAAAAGACCATCCTAAAATACATGGTAGGTGACGTTCTACACAGGGAACTATATCGACGTGACACAAAAAAAAAAAAAAAAAAAAAAAAAAAAAAAAAAAAAAAAAAAGAATAGAATAGAATAGAGAAAAAATATCTAGATCTAGATCTAGTCTAGTCAAGGAAGAAGCCAAGCAAGCCTCTTCTGCCGAAGCATGGAACATAACAAGATTAAATCTCCAAACATTAAGTAGGCCTACCAAAACGACATTATTATAAAAGACAGAACACAAAAAAAACACTGCCTCCTTGTAGCCTAGAGTGCGAGTACCGATCTACATTATGGACACCTACTATAACATTAACAACAAGATTTAGAACAGAGACTCAATAGACGCCATATTCAGGAAAAGAATTAAAACAGTACTAGATCTACTATTACTACTAAATAAATAAATACAGAGACCAAGAACGGTAGTTTCTCAAGGCATGTATGCGAGAGATGGCAGGTTTTTACCTGTGAGAAAATTATGCCGAGCTAAGGTAAGAAAGAAATTGATCTAGATTTTCTAGATCTAGTGGGATCTAGATCTATATTATTTCTAAATTTCCAAACATTACTTAAATTAAGTTAAGGCTTACATATATGACCTTTTTTCTAATTTAAAATATTGCATGAAAATTATAATTATTATAATATTATATTAAGCCTATTGTTTTTAAATGTTATATTAGGGCCTATAGCCTATAGGCCCTAAATCTATATTAATTTTAGACAGGTTTAATTAAATCATTACAGTCTACTTTGAAAAAACAAAATGCCTAGAGAGCCACCCCATCAGTCAAGGCCAACAGATACAAGGTAGTTAGGCTTATATATTAGAAATGTATAGCCTTATTTAAGTTTGTTGGGTTTGTATAAATAATGAAAATAAAAATTTACATTTAGGAGTCCAGATGATGATGATTCTGATTGAACAAAATCAAAAAGATACAGGGCAGACATGTGATGAGGCAGAGGTCAAGGTTCACCAATATCACCCATAAGTTTTTACCACAACTGCCTGAGGCTCCCAAAGCCATTCTAAGATCACCTGCATCATATACACTGCTTCAGCATCCCATAGTTTCTCTGGCTGTAAGTGTATTTAAAACAAATAGTTTTTGTGTTAACATTTTTGCTTTTGTTTTGGGAAACATGTAATTAGAGATTTGATATAAATTATATGTTTATCACTCAGCTACATTCAGATCAGCTGATTCCTGTTTTTTGAGAAGATGCTGAAAAACAATGCACAGCTGCTTGGAGGCCAAGTTGAACAGTATGGCGGAGGGTAATCCAACAACAATTCAGATCCTTCCGGAAGGGTACACTGTTGTGACCTGGACAGTACCTAATCATTGATTGGTTTCAACCCTACAATCACCACTCTCAGCATACACCTTTCCTTTAGAGACAGTGGAACAGATGGTCAGCCTTGATAGTTGTCTGTGACACTTCAGGAAAGCAAGGGATGGTAAGCAAAGCTATAACAACTATAACAAAAAAAATTATAAAATGCAGTTTTTATATCAATATTTTCAATTTATTTATTTTAATACTTTGTTATAAACTGGACAATTTTTGTTTGACAGATTCTTTGCCTCAGTAACTATGGTGGTAAAAATGCCTGGGATGGAAACTTCCGAGTGGTACGAAAATTAATACACTCCCCAGTTATCGACACTATATTCTTTTGAGGTCAAGGAAGAAAAAATCAAATTCAGTGACCTTCGGAACTTCAAGATGACAGTTTTTGGTAAAAGAAATTGGCTTTCTTCTTCTTTGCTTCCTAAACCTTAAAATTATATATATATATCTATATTATTATATCTATTACTATATATATATATACGTATATATGTACATAAATAATATATGTGTCTGTGTGTATATGTCTAGCTTAGTGGCGTCACTATGTCAGATGTCACCTGGTGCGGCACTTAATGGTGTCACTGCCCCCTCCTAAAAACAAAGTATATATATAAATCATATATATATATATATATATCAGACTACATAAGCCTATAATTTAAAAAATGACGCATAGTCCTACATGTATGTGTATAAACTTTAATCACTGCAGACTTAATAGAAACGATGTTCATCTATAGTCTGTTAATAATACTATTAGAAGTAGCATTGTTTTCTCTATGTAGTTAGCATGTTTACTTCATGGTGTCCCCTTCCCCCTTGTAATAATTGCCAATTTGTATTTAAAAGAATATTTAAATTTAATTAATCATTAATGGAAATGGCAAAAAAAGCGTTTATCTTCTTTATGTTTTGCAATTTTTGCCTTGGTGTCACCCCTCTAAATGATGTCACCCGGTGCGGTCCGCACCCCCTGCCCTCACAACGCCTCTGGTCTAGCTGTCTGTCTATCTACACTGATAAATGCAGAAAGATAGAGATCAGGTGAATGACAGATGGACAGAGGGATTGACAAGGCAAGATGTTTAATTTCACTTTTTTTTTCAGATTCTCCACTAAAGAACTGAAAAAAGGGACCAGTGATTGGCTTGCCAAGTCATGTGACTGTGCAGGAGGGAGGAAAAGAAGAGAGGGCCCAACAAGCAACTGCTGCATAGAAAGGCTGCGATTATTTTTAGCCCCCATCCCCTGTAAATCTCACACCTCCATTTATGGAATTTTTAAAAACAAAAAGCAATTTTTTTTCTAAAAATAATGTAAATGAATTAATGTTTACTACATTGTACCTCTTTGAAAACTTTAAAAACTTAAAATAAATATAAATGTTGAATAGTTTATAGGTCATAATGAATAATGAATTTTAATGGGCCTATTTTGATTTATGTTACTCTTTACTAGATTTAGTGCCTATAGTATTATTACTAGGCCTCGACTAAATGTTGAAAGAATTTAGAATCTAATCTGAGGTGATATGCACTATATAAACTACTAGTAGTAGAAGTACTAGTACTAGATTCTAGGATTATCCTCATAGTTAATTTCAGTTACTCAACAGTGTCGAAATCAAAAACAAGATCTACCACTGGTATACCCATAATTATGAATTATGATTTTCTTTTTTAGTAAGAAGGAGGAGAGTATTAAAAGCAAGTCTAGAAGTAGATTTAGAAGTTACAAGTACCCAATATTGACTAAATTGACTTAGTATTAGTACAAGCAACCAATATTGACTAAATTGACTTAGTATTAGTACAAGTAACCAATATTGACTACATTGACTTAGTATTAGTACAAGTAACCAATATTGACTAAATTGACTTAGTATTAGTACAAGTAACCAATATTGACTCAATTGACGTAGTATTAGTACAAGTAACCAATATTGACTCAATTGACGTAGTATTAGTACGAGTAACCAATAATGACTAAATTGACTTGGTATTAGTACAAGTCTTTAGTAACCAATATTGACTAAATTGACTTAGTATTAGTACAAGTAACCAATATTGACTAAATTGACTTAGTATTATTTCTATTGAACTAGCCTAGCTTAAATTAAAATGTAACTACATCGAGTTCTTAAGACTAAAACTAAATGCCAAATATTAACTTCTAAGAGATAAAATAAAATGTAGGCCTAAATAATAAATATTAAAACTATTAACAATAGGCCTCTATATAGAGAGATCTAATTTACTAGACTTTTATTGGAATTGAGACCTAGATCTAACTATTAAACTATAAATAACTTTCTTAACATGTTAGGCCTAACAAGAATAACAAAATATATCTTAGTACTTGTAACTTCACTTATCAAATGTAAAGTTAATAATAATAATTCACATTTTTCATTATGATTTTTCTTTTCAATGATCAATTAAATTAGATCTAGAAATCCAGACTATTTTTATTATTGTTGAATGCTACTTATGAAACCTTGTTATAAGGGTCTACTTTTGGCTGTTATTGTTACACCAGTATAGAAATAACTTTGCTTTTGTAATAAAATAATGTAACTTATATTCACTGTATGTCTTTCACAGTATTACCTCATCCAAAGCCTGTGTTTTTTATGTAATTGATCTGTTTTATGACTTTTAATACTTTAATGTTTGTGGATGTAGATCTAGCATATTTCATGATATTTAATTATGATGATTATTTATTTGTTTATTTTAAATTTACTTTACTGTGGATAAAAACTCAAGTATGGTCCATATTGCATTTTGTTCTGTTAGTAGTGGTAATAAATGTTGCCACACTGTTTCGAGTATTTTACTTCCTCCCCACCCCCTCATCTCACATTGTCATAAAATTAACCCCCCCCCCCCCCCCCCCCACATCTTCCTACGAGTGTGGTGTCATTTATGGTACATCAAAAACTAAGATTTTTTAACCGACAATGAATAGAATAAATTTAATAAGATTTTATTGACTAGCTGACTTCCCTAAAATGTATTTCTGCATATTGTTAATAAAAATGTGTATTTTGTAAAATAAATTATATTTTTTTTTTTTTTTTTTTAATTTAATTTATAACTTATGTTTAAAATCATAGTTTGAGCCAAAAAAAAATAGAGAAAATGTCAGGCCAATATGTATCCAAGGTGGTCTCAAGATGTAGCCAAGATAAAGCCCAATATGTACCTAGGTTATATCCAATATAATTTATAAGGCCAATCTCTTGCCAACTTTCACTACCAAGTTTGGGCCAAGATCTAGACAATATTGGGACAATATGTAGCCAGATTATATCCAATATAAGGCCAATATCTTGCCCACTTTCACTACCAAGTTTGGGCCAAGATCTAGACAATATTGGGCCAATATGTAGCCAGGTTATATCCAATATAAGGCCAATATCTTGCCCCCTTTCACTACCAAGGTTGGGCCAATATGTAGCCAGGTTATATCCAATATAAGGCCAATATCTTGCCTACTTTCACTACCAAGGTTGGGCCAAGATGTAGATGTACTGGTAGCCAATATTGGCCAACATAGGTGTGCTGACTAGGATAGCCCTTCTATCTTAATTAGTCCAACAACTTATTCAAATAAAATAATATTGAAGGACTATGATCTTCAGTAATTAACACAAAACAATTAATCACACAAAATATACAAAATACAACCAAACCAACAAACGCAATCATTGTTAAATAAATAATTTGACATAATGGAATATTAATAAGACGAGCGAAGTGCATTACGGGAAATAATCACTCGGTGAAAATAGATATCAATTTGTCTACACATGTATTTGAAATTGCCAAATTCAACCAGATCAATAATTACTCGAATCTACTATGTGATATTTTGTTTTTCTTCTCACGCTCGTACCGAAGACACATGGGGCAGATAAAGTAGAGTCCAACTGTTTCAGAGACATCGGCATATGAAGTGAGTGTGTGGTCAGCACTATGCCCAGCCGCCTTTTGTTCTCTAACGTGAGTCAGGTACCCATCAGAGCTGGGTGGACTAAGAGACATTCTATTGACTTGAACCCGAATTCGAACTAGAGACTTTCGGGGTAACACTCTAGCTCTCTGCAGCTAGGACACGCCGTCCCATACTATATATAGTTGTTCATTACTATTTGTTTATCCAAAAAAATGTTGTCTACAAGCAGAATTAAATATATAATTTATCATAAATGCTAAAACATCACAGCATAAAGACAGTTTATGAAAGCGGAGTAAGTACAAAAGCGTGCGTTTCATTAGTTTCAATATTATTTAAAGCAAAATCTAATAGCCGTAACAATCTGAAAAAAATAACCTTCAAATATGTTTATCTTTGAACAAAATGATTATTCAATCGATAAATGAGATATATTGTGTAATATCAACAACTATAAAACTAGGCAGAATTAGAGGGTTTAAAATTAAATTTTTAAAGGTACTAAACTCAATGGCGTAGGCATGGGGGGGGGGGGGGGGAGGTAGGGGGGTTTAAACCCCCCATGGACCCCTCTGTAATTTTTTTACTGTCATAATACCACTGTTACTTACTTAAATCTATTTCTGAATCAGTATATATGTATAATTGTACATGTATGTTTAGAACCGTGATCTAAAAACGGACGATATGTTCACTCTGAGTTGGGCCCCCCCCCCCCACTACTTCACCACCTAAAACGGGACACAACATTTATGTCACACCTAGGTATACGCTGGGTAGGATAATTGACCTAAAGTGACCGGACAGCGGTGAATGAAGTTGAACCGCCCCCCCCCCCCTCCCAAAATGATTCAAATATATATGCAAAAGTGTGACGACACCCCATCGACCCCCCCCCTCATCACACATCGTCACAAAATTACGGACCCCCGCCCCCTCCCCCCTACGAGTGTAACGTCATTTATGGACGACCCCTTGGATTGTTTTTCTGGATGCAAGGTTTTTTCAAGGTCCGCTACAGACCCTTAATGATAATAGGATCCTTTGTTATTATTAGTATTATGTCTCATAGGTGTAATGATTGTCATATGTTTTACTCCATTTACAATTGTATTCGTGCATATTTTAAGCATTGTATGCTCCTTGCCTTTGCGATGTTGTCGAATTTTGACTTGTTCACATGAACAATTGTTCATTTTATGTTTTTTTTTTTTTAATTCAAAGTAATATAAAAAAGTGTGCCTTGTATCGGTCAAAAAGTAAACCTGATTTTAAAAACCAATGATTACAAATGTGCTACCTAGATCTATATTCCCTAGACATAAAAATATTCAAAGGACCTTCTTACTATGTAGATATATTGTTTGACGGTTTACCGAACCATTTTGTATTTAAATATTTTGAAGCAAAACATAAATCAGTCTGCTTATTTTTGCTGTGAAAATAGCCGAGCGGCCTAGCCTAGGCCCAGGGCTTATATCTGCTCTCTGCAATGTCACGGTCATGGGGAGTATTGGTTGTTTTAAAAAATTGATAACATGTATTGCAAAATATTGTTGGTATCATTTATTTAATTTAATTAAAATGATGTTTTAAATTTTTTTATAATAATTTCCTTGTTGAAAACGAAAAGATTGTGTTTGCTTTATTTTCATAAACATTAGGCCTAATTTCATTTTAGCAAGCCCAATGATTACTCTTATCACGTGACAACTCGTCTGCTGGCTCGCTGCAGATTGAAAGGACAGCTCTGCACATATCGAATGTCATTTGTCTGAATTTGTCATGTAGAATCTAGATCTAGATCTAGATCTAGATCTAGATCTAAGAAATCTAAGCCTAGTTTAAATTAAGTCGATGTAGATTTCTAGTCTTTTTCTAGGCCTAGAGCTTTTCTTCATTGCCACATTTACCGTGATTTACGTAAGTGACGTAAACTTTACTTACTACTTAGTTTAGTAAACAGTAAACTGAGTAAACTCTCTTCTAGATCTAGATCTAAAATCTAGATCTAGATTTCTAGAATCTAGATCTAGAATCTAGATGTGTTTATAATAGTTTATTTGATTTTTAGTATTAGTATTTACTAGTATTGTAAAATTCTGCTAGATCTAGATCCAGACTATTCTAGACTTGTTGTAGAGATCTAGATCTCTAGCCAGATAGACACTACTCACTACTAGATTCTAGATACTAGATCTAGATCTAGTACTAAATCTAGACTAGACAGTAAAGTCGAAATAGGTAGACCCCTATTAATTAAAAGAAAACAGCTTAAAATCTTAAATGCAGTACGACCGCTTCCAGACTTTTTAAGCAAAGGCCTACTTGTAGAAATTTGCAATTTTTAAAAAGTTGTATGAAGATTTGATTTGTCTTTCATCTTTTATACACTATGGTATGTATTAAAGAATCATTAGCTACCGTTTTACATTGTCCGATACTGAAAGTCATCAATGATAATATCAAATATTTGTCTAAATCGTGACGCATTGACAACTAAATTTCAGATATAAAATAAACCCCTATTTGCATGACATTAGGATATAAGAGCATCCCAACTATTTAAATAAAAAAGGTAATTTTGTAGGGAATTTTTATAGAGTAAAGTTCCATGCGCGGTTAAAACCCAGATGCGGCCATCGCCTGTTTATTGCTTCGTACAATATTTGTTTTGATGTTTTATACGAAACTACCGATATCTGCTGTAAACCTGTCCATTTCTAAATATATCCAGGTCAAATTCTTTTGTTTTTCTCCTTCTGGAAGTCGAGTTTTTAAATTTTAAAGTTTCGAGGTATGACATCGTAGGCGATTCTAGTTCCCCCTATGAAAAACACTAGGTCCCGGATGAGATGAATAAAACCAACCAATCAAAGCTTTTTATAACTAGGTTAACTATAAATAGCTTCTACAGCATGTGCGGGACACTGTACATACGATAGATAAGGCTAATAAAGCAACCTGATAGGTGAATAGGGGTGGCCGCAGCTTGGGTAACGATTTAGGTGGTTTCACCTCGCTGCGTAACTAACGACTTGAGCTAGACTAGCCTAGTTCTAGATGCTCTATATTTCAAGCTAAGCCTAGAATCTGTATAATTTCTATTTTTTCTGCTGTTTTAAATTATTTCGATCATCTACTTCTTCTAAATCTAGTTTGTGTCTCTACATACAAGCATATCTAAGCAAATGTTATGTCATGTTAGTGGTTGTTACGTCCCTTTGTTATGATTATTATAGTTGCGTCCCTTGAGTCATAACTGGGTCAACTTTTAATGTCGTTAATTAATTTAACATGTTTTTAATTTGGTTTTGCAATCTATTAATTAATAATACAATCAACAACACGTTTAAAAGTGTAAAATATTTATTTTATTTATTAAACTAGGATTAAAACGTATAAAACACGATCGTTATGCAAGCCGGTTCAGATGGCCGCAGGGAAAAAAAAGAGGTGAAAAAAATATCGCAAGTAGCACATCACTAAAACATTAATATCTCAAATTCAATGCGTAGGAATATAAAATGATTGATACATATTAAGAGTAGAAAGGCAGAGGAATAATATAGTACTTTGGGTTTGTTTCTGTGTTAAACGGTTACAAAATAGCGCCCGATGAAAGTCTGGAGTTCGCTATGTGTGACCGGTTGTGGACCTTCACTCTACCACTGTAATACCAGTGTCCAATAATAGAATCTTCTTTATAAAAGGGGTGTTAGGTTACTGGACACTGGTAGTTAAACACACATTGTCAATGTTAACTCTGTCCTTAACTCCAACCCTAGTCCAACCATATGCCTCACCCTAATGTCTAACCATATAATTAGTCGAGATTACAATACTACTAACAATCCAACACACCTATTTTATGGAAGAGTCTATTATCGGACATCAGCATCTAAAATCATCCACTGTTTGTTTAAAAATAGACCAAAAATCTATATTTATATAATAATCAGGGAGATTTTTCCAATATGCCTATTAGTCTTTAATAGACCAGACTAGTCTAAAGCTCTTCACTGTCACAAGAGTAGTCTAGAGACTAGATAATCTAGACTACTCAATTGTCTATCTAGATCTAGATTGGGGGAGGGGGATTTTTATACCACTCTGATATTATAATTTTCTTTAAAAAATAGGTAGTTTAACTATAAGTACACCCATGGCTTGCTAATGAAAACTAGCTAAAGAATCTGTTTCAATTTATGTAATTTTATTAGAAAGCAGGTTTTTGTTATGACTAATTAGGCCTATTGAAAAAAAATGATAGCTATGTCAGTTTGTATAGTGTTTTACTTGATATATGTATAAATGTAATCTTCCCTTTGCCCTAACATGGTTTTTAAACTTTAGACCTACATGATTGAATGCTAATTTATATTCCATACAGTGACATAAGCATAACTTGAGGACCAGTCACTTACTTGAGTCAATTGGTGCTTCCCTCTGACGTGAATTTTGTCAAATCAGTGCTGATTTAAAGGAATCATGATGCTATCAATGTCCACTTGCTTTACTGTGGTGAAATTTTCCTTAACAAGGTGAGATTTTTTGTTGATAATTTCCCACCTTATGTAGAAAGCTATGTCAGTTTGTATAGTGTTTTACTTGATATATGGCTACTATAATATAAGCCCTTTTTGAGTTGTAAAACTGGCTGTTTACAGAACATCACACACAAATTGTTTTTAAAAGTTGCTATATACTATTTGAATTGAAATAGGTCTATAAAATCTTAATTTTAAAAAACATTGCAGTTGCGTGTGGTTGCAGAAGGTACTGTCTGTGCTTGGACACCATGGCATCTCAAAAAGTGTTTAGTGGAGTAGACATCAGTGAAATTCAAATCATGTATACAGGTGAACACCTCAGCTACCTACAATAGTTGTTTTATTTACTTATTGCAAGTTAACAATTTATTAAATATATTGTTTTCATTCATTGAATACTTGTTTATAATGTTTACAAGTACCTAATTGATTAATTTTTTGTGAGTGTAAATGGCTCAATGTCCAATACATTGTGCTGACTCTGGTAGGAGGCTAGTTGATTAATTGTAAAACAAACACATGCAACAGTTTTTACATTTAAAGAATCAATACCGTTGCAGGTGATTGCTTGATGAGAAATGTGAGCTGGGATTTTCACAAGCCAACTAGTACTCATTTTGTGGACTCACCTTCATAGGTTGGTGTTATTACTTTTATAATAAAAAAATTCTGCTCCAAAACTGGTCTTAGTAAAGATCACAAATTCCTAACAGATGTGAGCTCATAGTTTTTATGAATATCAGTCAAGATCGGTAGATATAATTTGAGACAGTTATTTATTTCATTTAAGTTTTCAACACAATTTTTAATTTTTTTAAGTTGAAAATTTGAATACTATAAAGTGAAAATTAATGAAGTTTAGTACATGAGCAAGTTTACATTTAGAGCTAATAATTTCTCTTACATCAGCCATGTTATCTGTTATACTAAGTGAATTCAATTCGCTGCAGCTACCATTTGTATTTATCTGTTGTTTTTATTCTTAATGAGTTGAGTAAATGTTTGACTTGAAATTTTTTTTCTCCAGATTCAAAAAAATATGAAGCAGAAAAGCCAAGGATTTTACAGGTTTTTATTTTTAGACTAGTTTAGCTAATATTATTGTTAAAATATCCAACTTACCTTTTTTTTTAGAGTGCTCTTCTCAATTTTAAGTTGATTGAATGTTAGTGTACTGGTCTTTAGTTTTTTGGACCACAATGTCTATCTAAAAGTAATATTATTCATCATTATATTGTTTTTAGATGTATGATTATTCTTTTTCAATGTGGTTTAACTATAGCTCTGAGCTAAACATAACATCCATCTTAATATTTTTTGCTTAGTTTAGTTTTAGACATCCATGTTTATGTAAGCCCTGACAGGGAGCGGGTTGTCTAAAACCCTACTATATTCTACTTCTAAGGACTATCAACTAATGGTGTCAGTGCAACAAAGGGTAAACCCACAGTGGTTGACACTTGTGGAAACAAAAAATTATAAGAAGAATAACACTTCAATCAAATATAATATAAAAGACCTTACACAACTTATAGGACAAAGCACCCTATGGCAATCTGACACATAGATAAAGTTGAGTGAAAAGCCTTTAAAAAAAATGAGCACATTCATATACAACAACCACATATCAATGTGTCCAAGATGAGTATCAACAATGTATTGAACATTAAAAAAAAATCTTGACATTGCCTCCAGCATAATCAAGTTATTCCCAAGCATGGTGTACCTTGGTTACACAAATACTGAACAGTCATCAACAAATTTCTGTTAAGCTTTCAGGATGGCTTTGTCTTGTTTAACTATGGGGGTATGAGGGGAGGTTTGCAAGTCCAAGATGAGTATCAACAATGTATTGAACATTAAAAAAAAATCTTGACATTGCCTCCAGCATAATCAAGTTATTCCCAAGCATGGTGTACCTTGGTTACACAAATACTGAACAGTCATCAACAAATTTCTGTTAAGCTTTCAGGATGGCTTTGTCTTGTTAAACTATGGGGGTATGAGGGGAGGTTTGCAAGTTATTGCTTGTCTCTTCAGGACCACCTACATCTTTGCCCTGTCATTTCCATCATTTTAGTTTGTAGAGCCACTTTCATTATATGCTTCATTGTTTTGTAATGAATGCTCTGATAGCCTCATGTTCTTTCACTCTGCCCCCTCTAATTTTTTTTTTCTTCAGGTGTTTTTTGTCCTATCCTCAGCTTCCACCTGCTCTTGTTTCCATCAGTTTTCCTTTTTTTCCTTCTTCCTTCCTCTTCCCATATCTTTTTAAGATACCATCCATGTACCCGGTATGACAGCTGATTACAGAGATCTGGAAAGTGTCTGTCTGCTAGACAGTTAGGACATAGCATCCTCCTGTCCTTAATCTGTAAGATAGTGGTGACCACTTCATAATTATTTTCTAGCAGTTCAATGAAGTGTGGTAAATTTTTAACCCAGTCTTTGGTTTTAATCATGTTGCTATACCGTGTACCATTTTTGTTGGTTCTAAATACTAGATTTGCTCTGGTCTGTCATCTTTTACAGTAATGGGGATAATTTAAAATATGTGGAAGTTGTCTCATTCGTTTTCATTCAGTCAGTAGGTAATTTAACCCGCTACAACAGACTAGTCATTAAAACGTATTTCCTTTTCTATTATTCAATTCTTTATATGTCCGCTTTTAGTTTTCCCTACCTTAACATGTTGTTTCATATGCCTTTATGACAGTTTGGGTGGCATTTTATTTAAGTTATGGCCTCGTTACCTAGTCTTCATCTTAATATTGCTTTAAATATCCCATCAATGTCATTTTACATGTAGGTTTAGGTTTTCGAAAGTTTCCTTGTAGTTTGTTGCTGGTTCTATCTTTCCCCATTTTATTCTTGTTTTGTGATGTTGCCATCTTCTCTATTAGACTGCTGTATATTTCTTTGGTTGTTCTTGGGTTGATGAGATGTTTCTTTTGGTTGATGGGTGCTAGTGTAGATTGATAAAAAAATGGATGAATGGTTCTCGAAGTAGTGGGGTGTGTTGAGGTTGATAGGTATGGTATCGTGTAGTTCTTGTCCTAAGTAGTATGTCACAAAAGGGGTAGGAGGTTGCGTTTCTGACTACATCGCCGACGTTTTATCCTCAAGGCTTCAATTTTTGTCTTGATTGATGTCTTGTATGCCTTTTCCTCCTTTCTTCTTCTTTTGTATTAGGTATTCTAAATGAAATTTTTATAATGAAATTAATTAAAATTTAACACTTCCACCTGATAGAGATTGCTTTTATCAGAACAGAAACACCAAATTTTGATATATCTCCATTTTTAAAAAAGTTATGAATTTTTAAAATTTCGATAATGCGTTTGCTTTTTGAACAGTAAAGAGTCTATTTGAGACCCCTACTAAGTTAGAACTCTCAAATTTCTTGCACACGCGGCCAGTAATACAAATAGCTAACCCATTTTTTTTCAAGATAGTCAGACAGATATAAATTGAAAATTTATTCACATAAAAATGAGCCAAATCACAATTTTACCAAAGTACGAAAAAGGAGACAAAAGTCAATTTACAGTCATTTATAAAAATTCATATAAAATCAACTAATTAAGCCACATTAATAATATAAATGTTTTAAGAAAGGAAGTTCAAAGGCTAAGTGCTCATTTCCATTTTTTATGTTAACATAATGTGGAGCATTCTCCACATTTCAATCCGGGGGTGTAGCTGAATATGCATTTCCCCCATCTACCTGTTGCACATAGGGTTCAGTATTAGCCTTGGTGAAACCTTTGATAAGATCAATAACTTTCTTTTCAGGATAATTTCGTGGTAGCCATTTGATGATGCCCCTATGGCCTTATGAAGCCTCCTGATTCCTCTTTCCATGATCTGCTCCCTCATTCTCTGCTTGGTAATGGTTACATATTGACCGTTCCAATTTTTCACTCCATCCACTACCCTTCAGTTCAGATTGTCACATTGCCTAGGCATGTGTTGATCTGTACCACAGTTGCAGCAGATGGATTTTCTCCCTTCAATTTGCAGTGCTATGAGGTGCTGTGGTTCTCTAATTGTCAGGGTGAAGTAGTGCAGAATGTCTTCTTTTTTGCCTTTGGGTATGAATGATACTTTGGTGCTATTGTCAGTTTCGCTCATTCTTACATAAGGGATGGCGTCTGGTTTGGCTACCTTTTGTAGCAGCTCCACCAGTTCCCCTTCTTAATATCCCGGTGGGATCCAGCGTAGTACACCCCTCTCTCCTTTATCAACATGCATGCATGTTAGCATAACTAATGTGTATCTATCAGTTCTAGCTCCTTGCATCCTATGCGTGCCATGCTCGGACACATGCAGCTTGTTATAAACTTGAATCGACGCAGTGGAGACATACCACTTGCGTACGTCCTCATAGTTATAAACTTTTATTTCTGTATGCAACATTTTTTTAAAAAACCTCTGCCGGCAATCCGGCTATGATCAGTTATCTCTACCCCTTAAGTTTTGGGAAGTAAATCCCCTTTGGAAAGTTCTCCTCTGCCACCTCAAGGAAAACTCCTTTCCTTGAAGTAAACATGATTGCATGTTCATTACTGGGGCAGATTGCACAGATGCCACAGTTACATCTAGAGAGTCATTTGGAGATTGTTCTCCCGACATTTGTATACTGTCGTTGACGCTGATTGGGGTGTCTTCGTTTTCTGATTCTGAACTTCGGGAGTTATTTGGTGTACTTTGTTGACTTGGTTTGTTTGTTTTTGGTGACTCGTTGGTGACACCCCTTGTGTGGTCCTTTTTATCCAAGTGGGTTACTGCAATTTTGAAAAGGCGTTGGGTCCCCTCTGTCCCCAACGTTTGTTGGAACGTGAACTCCGTCGCCACCATCAGCTCATAATGTTTTGCGAACCAGATGCTCGGGGTACCATTGTTATAGACCTGGGCAATGTCCGTGTCTTGCATGCTTTTATGTTTAAACTGATGAAGGTGAGGCCTCCCATAATGAATCTAGTGAAATAATGTTTGTGATGTTTTCCGTATTTTCCCCTTCCTTGATTTCCTTCCTTCAGTGTTGTTTCCTGTGTCGACTGTAACTTCCTCCCTTACTTTGTTTACTCCTCTTGGCTTCTTCCTTTTTATTATTACCCTCTCCTCTCCCTGTTCCTCAGACTTCCTCATTCTCATAGATCTAGCTTTCTCATTGTCAATTCTTTCTTGTTCTTCAGGGAACAGTTGGGTATCCCAATTAAGATAAAATTTGATCCCACAGTCTGTGATGATTTCTTTCCTATCCTCCCTATCTTTTTCAGACCACTGGTTGTCCACCAGGTACTTTCCCTCTCTGTATTTAATACCATCGACCACTCTCACAAAGATATTGTCACAGCTCTTAGGCATGTGTCTGTCAGTGCCGCAGTGGCAGCACAAGATGCGTCTGCCCTCGAGCTGGATCGAGACGGGGTGATACTTGCCATTATTAATGATGTTTACATAATGAGGTGTGTCCTCAATGTTGCCTTTAGGGGTATAGCAAAATTTATAGGCATTACCCCCATCCACCTCCTGAATCACTGGTTCGGTATTTTCCTTGGAAAAACTTTTAATTATTTTCAACACTTTTTTTGCAGGGTAATTCCGGGGGATCCATTTTATTATTCCTTTATGTCCTTTGTTGTCAACATGAATTGTAGAGAGGAGAAAGATCGAGAATCTCTCTCCTGATACCCCTCTGCCTCTCTTTGCTCCAAAATCTCTCATATTAAGCTTTTCGAATTTTTCTTTTGAGAAAATTGTTACGTAACACACTCGTACATCACCGTAGTTGTAGACCGCCTTGATTTCAGTCAAGGGGATTCCGGTTAGTACCGAGAATTGTCGCTTAAAAACCTCGTGGGGCATTCCAGCGATAACGTTAGAGTCAATGATGGTTACCTCCACCGTGCGTGGTTCATGTGTCCCCACGGGGAAGTCATCATCCTCTACATCTAAGAAGATGCCATTTCTGGTCATCCGTAGAGGGGATTCTTCAATTCTTGTGACATTGTTTTTAAAATTGTTTAATATATTACAAAATTAAATAAAGTACTTACATATTGAGAAACACACATAACACACCAGAATATCCAATTGAAAACACAATCACAGAACAATAAATAATTAAATCCAATGAAAACACTTAAAAACACATAGTCATCCAAAGAAATCACAGAATATTCACACTGACAAAGAAGAAAGCGACCGCATCGTCCTCTACCTCCAAGAAGATGCCATTTCTGGTCATCCTCAATGGAGAATCTTGCGACATTGTTTTTTAAATTTTTAATACATAACAAAATTAAATACAGTACTTACATAATGAAATACACATAACACAGCAAAATACATCCAATAGAAACACAATTGTTGACAGGAGAAAGATCGAGAATCTCTCTCCTGATACTCCTTGCTCCAAAATCTCTCATATTGAGCTTTTCGAATTTTTCTTTTGACATGAATTATTTCCTTCTCTTGGTTTATGAAATTTTCTTCCCTCTCCGTGTCCATTATGATCGGCGAGTTGGGGATGTCTATGACCAGGTCAGACACTGAATCGCTGATAATAATTCTAATACCAATACTAATAATTCTTATAATAATAATAATACTAATAATAATAATACTAATAATAATAATAATAATAATACTAATTCTTGATTGGTCATGGTTGTTAGCCATCTTCCTTGCACTATTGTCACTTCAACTATTCTGCTTTGGTTATCTTCTAAGTTGTGAGGCCCTTTGTGCCCATCAACTTTTACCTTGTAGAAGTAGTTCTGCTTGACCATATCTGCACTCTCCAGCAGTGAGGAGACATAGTGTTTTTTGGGTCTTGTCTTGGATTCGTGGTAATGTGTTAAGGGTGATGGTTCTGTTGAAATTGACTTCTCCGCCTGTGTTGGCTTGTATGATGTCTTTCAGTTTCGTTTTGGTTTGTTGGATTTCCGGGCATTCGAGGTATATGTGTTCCTCTGTTTCCGAGACTTGTTTCCTGCACAGTCTGCACAAGGCCTTTGTTTCTATTTGTGCGTGGCTCTGGCGGAGGTTGGCGTCATGTTGAAAATTAGCCTGTATGTGATTTCTCTTTGTCTTGGTGTGAGTTGTTTGTTGTGTGTGTTTTCGAACGTTTCTTTGTAGTTGGTTGTTGGATCTCCTTTCCCCCACTTGATCCTGATGTTTAGAGGTGTTGCCAACCTCTCTATTAGGTTGGTGTATATTTCTTTAGTTATCTTTATGAGGTGTTTCTTTTGGTGGATGGCCGCTAGTGTGGATTTATAGAAAGTAGATGGTTGATCTCCAAAGTAGTGGGGTGTGTTGTTGTTGATGGGTAGGGTGTCATGTAGTTCTAGTCCTAAGTAGTATATCGCGAAGGGGAAGGAGGCGGGGTTTCTGACTACATCGTCGATGTGTTTAATCCTCATGGCTTCAATTTTTGTCTGGATGTCTTGTAGGCCTATTCCTCCTTTCTTCTTGTGCTGTATTAGTGTTGTGTGTTTGATGTTTCTGATTGTTGTTTTGAAGATGAAGTTCCATATTTCTTTGTTTATTTCCTTGAGTGGCTTCTTGGGTGGTTGAAATGCTGTTGCTTGGTATAATAATTTTGGTAGGATGTATGTGTTAACTGCTGCACTTCTGCCAAATATGGTGTGTGTGGTGTATGTGTATCTTTGGATCATGTATTTGACTGTGTCCTTCAGATTGGCCCAAGTGGGTGTGTGGGGTGTGGTTGGGTTGTTTTTGAAGATAATACCGTAGATTTTTAATTCTTGTTTTGCGTGTATTCCTTCTGTCTGTACATTTTTCCATTTCCCTAGGCCCATAATTAAAGATTTGTGGATGTTTATTTTTGCTTCGCTTCCCTTGCCGAAATCTGTGAACGTGTTTATGATGTTCTGGATGGATCTGGTGTTTGTGGGGTAGAAGGACGTGTTGTCTGCATAGGCTGTGACTTTCTTTGTTCCTAATACTGGCACAAATGTCCCGTCGATGGTATCGTCGCCTCTAATCTTCTCTAACAGTGGCTCTAGTGCCAGGACGTAGAGGAGTGGCGACAGTGAGCATCCTTGTCTAACCGATCTTTCTATGTTGAAGTGTGTTGATAGTGTGTGGTTGACTATGATTTGGCTCTGTGGTTGTTTGTATATTGTCTTGATCCAGTGTGTGAATTTGTCTCCTAGGTTGCATTGGGTGATGAGTTTACCTCTGACTCTACGGTCTCCGACATAACCCTTATAACTCCGTCATGTGGAGCTTGTTATAAAGTTGATTGGGTGCTATGGAGACATACCATTTGCGGATGTCTCCATAATTGTACACTTTGGTCACCTCAGTGTGAGGTATCTTTGTTAAAGCTATGAACCGTCTTTTAAATATCTCAGCCGGCTTTCCGGCTATTATTGTGGCATCCGTTATTTCAACTTCCACCGTTTTTGGGTAGTGAATACCCTTAGGTAAATTCTCCTCTGCATACTCGAGGAAAATACCTTTCCTCGAGGTAAGCATCATTAAAAGTTAATAATTAAAACAGTACTTACATATACATAGAAATCAAACACATGAAATTGAAACACATTAAAACACATCCAAATGAAATGAAAATAAGTAATCCAATCAAACCATAATGAAAAAATATCCACACATAGAGAATTCAACTTAAAAGTCGGCTGAGAGAGTCCGGAGGTTCCCCCGTCCATCCCCCTCTTCACTCCTCTACCTTCACCGACGCCCCTGGTTCTCCATCCCTCCTCGTCCCATGTGTCTAGTACTCCTCTATTTTCCTCTAGTTTTAACTTCTGCCTTTTTCTATCCTCTGAGGTCCAGTCTGGCAGCGCTTCAAATGTGCCTTCTCCTTATGATACAATCCATATATCTGCAGTAGATTTGGTTGCGCAGGCCTGGATAATGTCTATCGGTTAGGCACTCCGGGCAAAACATTCTTCTATCCTTAATTTGCAGAATGGTTGTCACTGCTTCCTGGTTTTCAGCTTCAAGCGAAAGAAAGTGTGGCAGGTTTTCCTTACCACCTTTTGGTTTGACCACTACATTGTACATCGTACCATTTTCATTTTTGAATGCCTTAGGCTCTGCATCTGGGTCACTAATTTCTTTCAGTGCCTTCTCCACCATTTCTCTTGTATAATAATACGGTACGTTCCTCAAAGTGCCTCTCACATGATCTTTTTTTTTTGCAAATGTGCCACTGAGAATCTGAGATTGTGTATAGTCTTTGATTGGCTTCAGTTCCCAGGCCCGGCTGATAAGAGAAATCCGCTGCCGCCAGTTACTCGTATATCCTTGAAGACTTGACTAGTGCAAACCACTGACCAGGATAACCATAAGTATATACTTGGGTAATTTCTGTTTCCTGTATGTTCGCTAAGCCTGCTAATTGCCTTTTGAATTCAGAGTTTGAGATTGTCATCCATTTGCCTTGTATGACTGTTATCTCAATAATTCTGTTTACGTTTGCTTGCTCATTGTGGGGGGGTCTTTGTGGCCCTCCACATTCACCTTGGAAAAAAGGTTAGACATATTTCAAGTTCCTGAACATAAATTCAGAACAAGACAAAACTTGAGCTCATAAAAGCGTAGAAAAATGTCAGAAAACAATTCGTACAATACAAGGGAAATAACACAAATAAAAATCCAAAATTCAAGAGAGACAGAGTTGTCTATCTTGAAGGAAAAACACTACAGATCCTCACGAAGAGAAAAAACATACATTCACTGGAATAGGAAAACATTAGCTCTAAAAAGTTCTTTTGAAAAACCATAAATTAAATTTAAACGCAATATCACGTCCACTGTGCTATGTCCATCGTTTGTCCTTCCCTACGGTAACGTCCCAGTGGCTTTCTAGCTTGGTGTGTTGAGTCCGCTAAGTTTCGCTCTGTCGACAGTTTTTTAGTATAGGGGGGGGGGTTGTTGGTGGTGAAATGGGGTTGTGAGTTGAGCCTGATACTTTTTGGTTAGTCTTTCTGTCCCGTCTTGAAGAAAATTTTGAAAAGGGGGAATTATTCTGTTCTAAATTGTGTAAAATGGGTAGTCTCCCCTTTCCTGTGGTCTAGCTGTCAGTCATCCATGTCGAGATTTTGTGAGCGTTCCGTCCGCGGGTTGCTTGGAGTGTTACAAGGGGGAATAATTTGAGTTTTTAAAGAATGTTTGGGGAAGAAATCCAATAGAGAATAAAAAACAGCACATATAAAACTTAAAGAAAATCCAGGAAAAAAAAAACACACTTTATGAACGGTGATCCAATGATTACATCTCCAAGATGATAATTTATATATCTTGAAAATGAAAATAATCCGTACAGAAAATACACAGTAATCAAAGTAAATAAATGAATAGTAGCGCTAAGTGCTTTGGAATTCACGAATACTTTGAAAATTATTTAAAAAAAAAAATAATTTAATACTTCATTGAATACTACATTTTCACTTTTTCAAAACATGAACAAAGCTAGTGCTCCCTGTTCAGAGTTATTTTTGCTGGGAATGTGATCTCTTGATAACTTGTCGGAGCATGCCTTGGGGTGTTAATCTCAAATTCTGCTTTTTTTCAGTTCCGTTGGAGGTACCTCTACGTAGTTTCTTTTTAGGCGACGCCTTTTTGCGCCTCTTCACGTGGCGTCACGTACGGGTGCGGCACCCGGTTGTTGTAGGGGCATCCTCCATGCCCGTTACAGTGCAGTCCGAGTCGGTTAACTCCTCTCCCGACGTGTCGCCCATGTCACTTATGTCCTCATTGAGCATGGGGGACATGGTGTCCATTCCCCCCTCTTCTGACTTGTCCTCTCTGTTTTCAGTATCTGTGTCTACCTCCTCCACGGTTTCCTTCCTATCTATCTTGTTTGTATTTGGAGTGTTCTTATTTTCTTCCCCAACTGCGGAAAGGGGGTCCGTGTTTGAAAATTCCTCCTTGAAAATTCCTCCGGCAAAGGTATTTGCTCTGGGGTTTTAGAGTCTTTTTAGTGGGTTTTTTTTTTTTTTTTTTTTTTTGTGTCACAAATTTGTAATTCCTTCTCAGCGAGTGTTTGCGTTGTCCCTAAGACTTCCGCTGTTCTATTACATTTTCATCATTTGACATACGAGGGCTGTTGTAAGTTTACAATTTCCAACTATCTTATTGCCATTCATACCTAAATGTACATATAAATATACAAATATATACAATTTAGTACCAGTACATCTTGCAAATGAAAGTATTTTAGTGATTGGGGGGGGGGGGGGGGGGTTTGGGGGGTAATACAACCTGAAAACAAAAGAAAAGGGGGTTGGTTTGCGGCCTATAAAACAATCAGTGAGGGAGCAACAAAAAAAAGGGGAATACAATAGAAAATCTCCGTAAACGGTTGGATTTCAGTGGCGTAAGGAGTTTCCCTGAAATAGAACATATAATTTAGATGTGCAGGGCATTAGTTATTGGTTATTATATACATTGTAAAAGATAGCACTTACTCTGCTCATTTACTCCTAGTACCTACAACAGTCCTCCTTTTTTTTTTTTTTTTTTTTTTTTTTTGTTAAATTGTTTTATTTGATTTGCAAAAAAAGAACAAAGAAAAACCAAAACATAAAACGTGCTACACTAACTAAAGATAGGACACCACAATTCCCAGTGCTATCCGCTAGAGAAAATTTAGGAAACTTATTACATTTTTATTAGACCTTTTAATTTTAAAATGTAAACATAGTCAACGCCGGGGTTCCGGTATGCTGAAAGCTTCTTGCCCTGAAAAGGCCCACAGCAAAATAAGTTTACCCCCTCGAAAGATAGTTTCTTTAGAAGGGCGAGGTTAACCCCAACATAACCATTAAAATGGATAAAATAGGACAACATGTTCTTTCCAATGTTGTACACTAGAATTCAATTAGGAACATTATTACATTTTTAATAAACCTCTTAAATTAAGTTAAATGTTAAACTTTTTAAATGGTAACAACATCAAAGACCGGGAGTCGGAATATTTTCCTGTCTGTTCACATCTTCTTTCCTTGGCCTTTTCCGTGATCGTCTCTCCCCCTCATCTTCTACCTCTTCCCTAGTTTTGTTTCTTCCCAGCAGTTTCACATTTCCATCCTCACCCTCCTCTCGAACCACCCATTTTTCGTCCCACCCCTGGTGGTAGAGCATGCCCTTCTCGAATATGCTTTTCCGCATCCCCTCTCTGTCCTCCTCTGCCCATGGTTCTAATGGTTTGTATTTTCCCTCTTTTCAGTTGAACCCCATCCACTATTCGACAGTACAAGTTCTCGCACTGCTTTGGCATATGTCTGTCTGTGTTACAATTGCAACACATAGACCTCCCTCCTTCAATTTGTACAGAACATAGGTGAAACGCCTCCCCTTTCCAAAGCCTAAGGTAGTGAGGGAATTCCGTGTTGGTGCCTATAGGTGTTAACATGAACTTTGCCGTGTTGCCCTGGTCTACCATCTGAACACACGGCTCCGTTCCGGGTTTACTCAGTTTTTTCAGTGTGTTTTTTAGATCCTCCTCTTTGTAGTTGTACCCGGCTGGGATCCATCGTATAATCCCTTTCGTTCATTTCTTGTCGGCGTGTAATGTTTGTATTAGAAACATCTGGAACCTTGCCGATGTTGAACCCTCTGAACGTCGACTGCCGTAATCTTTCATGTTCATGTTTTTGTATAATGTAGTTGATTTCAAGGTAACATACCATTGCTTTGTGTCTCCGTAGTTGTATACTTTTGCGATTTCAGCCATGGGCACCTTTGTCAACATGGTAAACTGCCTTCGGAACATTTCATGCGGCATACCAACCACTATTGTGGCATCAATAATGTTAACTTCTATTGTGTTGGGAGGATGTGCTCCTACCTGGAACACATCCTCCTGTACATCAAAATACATTCCGTTCAGTCCCTCCATGAGTGCATGCTGTACATGGAGAGAGACCGGCACAAAAATCCAACTAAGGAAAAAAAAACCAATTAAAGAAGACGAAAAAGTCACTTAGCTAAGTCAATACGAACCCAAGCGAACCAAAGCGAGTTAATCCAGGAAAAAAACCTTCGCAACTCAAGAGAGACAGAGTTGTCTCTCGTGAAAGGAAAACAAAACTTAACACACCACAAATCCTCACGAAGAGAAATACACACAATAGCTCTAAAAAGTGCTTTTGAAAACAAGATTTATTTTAACGGCTGAGAGTTTACTTTTTTTTTAAAAGACTTTACAACAAGTACAATGGCATCAACATATTTTACATAATATATACATAATTTTCATCATATGGCATGCATTCATTATACAAAGTTTCCTACAAATTTAGAGGATTTGAAATCTTTGTTTACACTTAAATAAAATAAATTGTGGTTACCAAACCAAAAGAATATAACATATATAGTATATATAGTATATTCCAAAAAAGGATAATCATAGAAAAATAGCTTCCATAGTATTTATATACTTATGCTTAAAATCAAGAATAAAGTCATGACAAGAGTCAGGGGGGGGGGGGGAAAGAAGTTCAATTGCTTTGCTTGGAGTGTTATGCTGGGTGAAGTGTTGTCTAATGCGATGCTTTACCTGCCCGAACGTCAAGGGATGTAGCCTTTCCTGGTGTATAATTTGTATATTTTATTTGTTGTCTCCCTTTGACCAGTCTTATCAGTCGCCACATGGTTCCTAAGGTCGTGTCCTCTGTAAGTCTTTAGTACCTATCGGTCACTGTCGTTCACCTTTTCACGGGTGTATCTAGCCTAATGTTGAATTTTGTCACGTCGACTGTGCTTTGTCCTTCGTTTGTCCTCTCTTACCATTCCGTCTCCGTCGTTATCAGATTAGTGTGTTGTGTATGCTAGGCATCATGCAGACTCAAGTTTGTAGTTTTTAAAAGGGGGGGGGGGGGGTTGTTGGTGTATAGTGTGTGTGTAGGGGGAAGAGTCAATGGGTATGTCTTATACCAGACTTTTATTGACATTCTTAAAACAATCAAAACCATGAATAATACAATACATGAATTTTACCGTGTAATACTTTTACATATGTATCCACATAATATATATTTGTAGATAATCATCCCAGAAAAATACAAAAACGGAGAATTGGTCATTTTACTGCCACACTTGCACATTATTCTTACTCTAATTAGCATTTAGACTAGTTATAATGTAATACCATCAATTTTTAGTTTTAGAAAATAGAACAGCATTTTACATACACTTTCCTTACACTTATTTAGCATGCTTCATTATTATGATGTGATAAGATCAAATTTTAATTTAGAAAATATACAGCATTTACCATGATAATTCCCGAGAAAAAGTTTGACATGGGGGGGGGGGGATGGCTGTGTTGCTTGAAATGATGGGCTGGGTGGAGTATTGTGTCTATTGCACTGTTTTAACTGCCGAGGAACCTAAGGGGTGTAACTATAGCTAGTGTAAAATGTGTTTATCCTGGTTATGTCTCTTAGGCCAGTCTTTTAACTGTCGCCCTAAGGTCCTAAGGTCCTGTCCTCTGTAGGTCTTAGTACATGTCGGCCGTTGTCGTTCACCTTTCCACGGGTCTGTCTAGCCTACTGTTGAATTTTGTCACGTCCACTGTGCTAAGTCCTTGGTTTGTCCTTCCTATCAGTCGCGTCCCAGTGATTTTCTAGTTAGTAAATCAGAGTCCGTTAGGCTTCGTTCCGTCAGTAGTTCTTTAGTGTAAGGGGGACGGGGTTGTGGGGTGGGGAGTGGCTATGCGTTGCTAGTGCTTTTTAGTTAGTCTTTCTGTCCCGTCTTGAAGAAAGTTTTAAAAGGGGAAATAATTTGGTTTTATATTTAGCAAAAAGGGTAGCCTCCCCTTTCCCATAGTCTAGCGGTCGGTCATCCATGTCGAAATTTTATGCGCGGTCCGTCGCCCAGCTGCTTGAATTGTTAAAAAGGGGGAGTAATTTTGAGTTTAAAAAGAGGTTTAAGAGTGATCTCCTCTTTCTTGTCGCCTAATCGTCAAATTTGGATCGGTTCTGTGAGCTCTATCGCTGTGTCATTCTATAAATAGTTTGAAGTCGAGGTGTGTCGTCGTTCTGGTCCTTGGCTGTCGTTGTAAAATTATTTCCTATGCGGGGTGGGGAGGGGAGGGTTTCAACGTCAGTCGCTCGTCTCGCTAGAATAGTTTCGTCGTCTGCTAGAAAATCTGTCCTATTGCGGTGTTAATAATTTCTTCGTTTGCTTCCTAAAACCCGTCTGAGTTTTGCCTTCTGTCTTTTTCTGTCCTCTGCTGTCCATTCTGGTATAGCCTCAAACTTTCCTTCTCTCTTGAAAATGCCGTCCATAAATCTGCAATAAGTTTGGTTACACAGCCCTGGGTAGTGGCGGTCGGTAAGGCATTCTGGGCAATACATTCTCCTGTCCTTTATTTGAAGGATAGTTGTTACTGTCTCCTGGTCTTCGGCTTCGAAAGAGAGGAAGTGAGGAATGTTTTCCTTTCCTCCTTTTGGTTTTATGACTATATTATACATAGTGCCATTTTCTTTCAGGATCTCGAAAGAATTAGGCTCTGTGTCCGGGTCACTGATTTCCTTAAGCGCTTTCTCTACCATTTCACGCGTGTAGTAGTAGGGCACATTCCGCAAGGTACCTCTTACATGGTCTTTGTTTTGCAGGTGTGCTACAGAGATTCGGTATAACCTTTGGTTGGCCTCAGTTCCTACGCTGGGCTGATATAAAAAATCAGCTGCTGCAAAACTTTCGTAAATCCTCGCAGATTTGATTAGAGCGAACCACTGGCCAGGATAGCCATACGTGTACACTTGAGTGATTTCTGATTTATGAATGTTTACTAATCTTGCAAATTGCCTTTTGAACTCGGCATTAGAGATAGTTGTCATCCACTTTCCCTGTATTACAGTAATCTCAATGATTCTACTTGAATTTGAATGTTCATTGTGGGGGCCTTTGTGGCCTTCCACATTTACCTTGTAAAAAAGGTTAGCCATAAGTAACGTCCAAGAAGCTCATAAGAGCGTACAAAATGTTCAAAGAAAAAAAAGGGAAATAACACAAATAATAAATCCAAAATTTCAAGAGAGACAGTTGTCTCTCTTGAAGGAAAACACACTGTAGATCCTCACGAAGAGAAAAAAATCACAAAATCCAATGAAATAGGAAAAACAAATAGCTCTGAAAAGTGCTTTTTATAATACCATAAATGTTGTGGCTCTCTGTTAGTTAGAGTTATGTAGTGTGGGATATCTTCCTTCTTACCCTTTGGCACAAAAGATACTTTGGCCGAGTTGTCCTAATCACTTAACCTCACGTAGGGAGTAGTGTCCGGTTTGGCAACCAATTTTTTAAGAAGATCTACCAAGTCACTCTCCTTATAACTAGGTGGGATCCAACGAAGAGTACCTTTTTCGCCCTTCTTGTCTACATGAATGCAAGAGATCATAAAAATAGTGAACCTTTCGGTTCTAGCACCTTGAGATCTTCTGGTGCCATGCTCCGTCATGTGGAGCTTGTTGTAGATTTGGTTCGAAGCTATGGACACACACCACTTGCGGATTTCTCCGTAGTTGTAAACTTTTGTCACCTCCGTATGAGGTATTTTGGTCAAAGCTATAAACTGTCTTTTGAACAGCTCAGCCGGCATTCCGGCAATTATTGTGGCATCCATTATTTCTACCTCAACCGTTTTGAGGTAGTGGATACCTCTAGGAAAGTTCTCCTCAGCATATTCGAGGAAAATACCTTTCCTCAAAGTATGCTTAATTTAAAGTTAATAATTAAAAACAGTACTTACATAAATATAGAAATAAAACACATGAAATTTAAACACATTAAAAAACACATCCAAATCCAAATGAAATCAAAAGAAGTAATACAATTAATCCATCATGAAAAAAATATATCCACACATAGAGAAATCAAACTTATCACATGAAAACTTGAGCGTCCGATAAGAACAGATACTTTTTTTTTTTGTCTCAGTTTTGTAATTTTTCTCAGCGAGCCTTTACGTTGTCCCTAAGGCCTCCGCTGTTCTATTACTTTGTTCATCATACGACACACGAGGGCTGGTGTAGGTTTACATTTTCAACTATCCTATTACCACTCATACTTAATACACATATAAATATACATAAATATATACAATGTGTTACAAGTACAACCTGAAAGAGGTTTATTTTTAGGGGGGGGAGTTTAGGTCGGCCTAATCAAACAAGAAGGGGGGGGGGGGGTTCCAAGAGAATGTCTCTGGTGAAGGGTTTCCTGAAATAGAGCATGTAATTCCAGCGGAGTAAGGCATGAAGTGTTATATACAGAAAAAAAACCCATCATTCACTCTGTTCATTTAATCCTAATACCTACAACAGTCCTCCATTTTTTATTTATTTATTTATTTTTTATTATGCAAAAACCAATATAAAATTCACAAAAAATAACTAAAGGGGAGCAACACATTATTTCCAGTGTTATCCACAAAAGGATTTAATTCTAGGATTGATAACAAAAAAAAAAACCAAAACCCTGAATATAAGTACATTTCTTTAGGAAGAAACCAAGGAACTTCCTTTAACTTTCAACCTATATTATGTAGAAAATCCTATTGCAAAAAAAAAAAAAAAAAATCAAACTCGCATAAGATAACTAAAGGGGAACAACACAATATTTCCAGTGTTATCCACTGAAGGATTCGATTCTTAAATTGATAACCAAACCTTGATTTTATGTACATTTCTTTAGTTAGAAACAAAGGAACTTTCTTTAATTTCCAACATGTAGGATGTAGAGAAGTTCTACTATCAGGTAACAAGAGTAAACAAAATTTAGATAAGTTTTAATATGCATTGTGGTAACAATAATATATTATTTCGGAAAGGGAGCAGGAATTCCAGTAGGTTTTGAAGCTTCTTGTTCTGAAAAGCATTTTAATAAGAAAAATATACTCAAATTAAGGATATTTTCTCCATAGGAGCGAAGTGGTGTGGGGAAGGCTGTGTTGGTTGAGGTGTTTGGCTGGGTGAAGTATTATATCTAATGCATTGATTAATTGCGGAGGAAACTAAGGGGTGTAACTTTTCCTAGTGTATAATGTGTGTATTTTATCTGTTCTGTCCCTTTGACCAGTCTTCTAACAGTCACCGCGTGGTTCCTAAGGTCATGTCCTCTGTAAGTCACTAGTACATGTCGGTCGCAGTCGTTCACGTTTCCACGGGTCTGTCTAGCCTACTGTTGAATTTTGTCACGTCCACTGTGCTATGTCCTTCGTTTGTCCTTCCCTAACGTTTCAGTAGTTTCTACCTTGGTGTGTCAGGTCCGCTAGGTTTCGTTCGTCAACCGTTTATAACTTTATAGCAGTGGCGTAGCGAGGTCGGGTGTCACCCGGTGCGGCACTTAATGGTGTCACCCCCCCCCTCCCCCAGAGGCGTTGCGACCCTTCCCGGGGACAAACTTTCAAGTTTTCCATTTGCACCCCCCCCCCCCCTCAAACTTTCGATTTGCACCCCTCCCCCCTCTCAAGTTTTCGATTTGCACCCCCCCCCCCCCTCATGTTTTTCTCTATATATTTTGCTATTTTTTGCCTTGGTGTCACCCCCCTAAATGGTGTCACCCGGTGCGGTCCGCACACCCCGCCCCCCCTCGCTACGCCCCTGCTTTATAGTATAGGTGGGCAGGGGCGTAGCGAGGGGGGGGCGGGGGGTGCGGACCGCACCGGGTGACACCATTTAGGGGGGTGACACCAAGGCAAAAAATAGCAAAATATATAGAGAAAAACTCGAGGGGGGGGGTGCAAATCGAAAGTTTGAGGGGGGGGGTGCAAATCGAAAACTCGAGGGGGGGGTGCAAATCGAAAGTTTGAGGGGGGGGTGCAAATCGAAAATTTGAAAGTTTATCCCTGGGAAGGGTCTCTATGCCTCTGGGGGGGTGACACCATTAAGTGCCGCACCGGGTGACACCCGACCTCGCTACGCCACTGTAGGTGGGGAGGGGTTATGGGGGGTTGAGGTAGAGCTGTGAGTTGACTTTAGTTGGTTTTTCTGTCCCGTCTTAAAGAAAATTTTGAAAAGGGGAATAATTTTATTATAAATTTTATAAGAATGGGTAATCTCCCCTTTCCCTCAGTCTGGCCGACAGTCATCCCTGTCGAGTTTTTGTGTGTGGGGGGGGGGGGGGGGGGGGTTTGAAAGTCGGTCACTCGTCCCGATAGAATGGTTTCGTCGTCTGCTAGAAATCTGTCCCGTTTAGTGTTGAATAAAATTGCGTTTACGTCCTAAAACCCGTCTGCTATATTTCTGTTAGGTAATAAAATTCGTCCCCAGTCTTTGTCTCAGTAAAAAAAATAGATTCTACGTCTGTGTCATTGTAAACTTTTCGGTCGTATTTTGTTTTATTGCGGGTTGTCCAAATAGTATGTCTATAAATAGCTATTGCTGTCAAACCGTTATCGTCCGTCCATCTACTTCTTGACTTGATTATGTTGTTGAGGGTGATTGCTTTGTTAATTATTTCTGTATGTTTTGTCTTGAGAACCCTACCTAATGTTTGCTTTGTTAGTTGTATCGTTTTACACTCTAAATAAATGTGTTTTTCTGTTTCTTGTATGTTTTGTCTGCACATTTGGCAGGTTATTTTTTTGTTAGTGTTGGCCTTAGTGTTTGTTGAAATGGGTGTTGTATTGTATATAAGTCTGTACCCTATTTCTTTCTCTTTAGGTGTGATGTGTTTTCCGTGCAGGTTCCTAAAGGTGTCGCTAATGTCTATGGTGTTGTACTCTCTGGCCCACTTAATTCTATTGTATAAAGGTTCTAATTGTTGTTTGACCAGAGCGTTGTAAATTTTCTTTGAGCTTTCTCCTATGATGTTTTTGTTTGTTTTAAAGATCGCTAAAGTGATTTTATAGAATTGGCCTAAATCTGTCCCTCCGTAATGTGGTGTAGTGTTTGTTTGTTTTAATATTGTGTTGATTCTTTGTCCTATGTAGTATTGTTCTAGTGGGTGGTAATGTGGCTCTATTCTAATTCTGTCTAAATGTTTGAGTCTAAATGTATTAATTTTCGTCTTTAAGTCGTGTAGTCCAATTCCCCCGTCTAACTTACTTTGTATTAATGTTTGGTGGTTGATGTTTCTAATAGTATTTTTAAAAATGAATTCCCTAATGTGTTTGTTTGTTTGTTTTATAAAGTGGGTTGGTATTGTACTAACTGTGGCTATAAAAATTACTTTTGGTAGAATGTATCTGTTAACTAGCGCTGCTCTACCAAAGATAGTTGTGTTGTAGTTTTTGTATTTGTCCAGTTTCTGTGTGATTTTGTCAATCAGTTTCGTCTATGTATCTTTGTCTTCTGTTGTTGGGGTGTCAGTGAAAGTGATTCCGTAAATTTTCAGTTTGTCTACTACCGTCATTTGGGTGTCGTATTTTTTCTTTCCTCGCCATCTGCCTATGCCTAAGATTTTTGACTTTTCTGTGTTAATTTCCCCCCCCCCCTCCCCCGCTGCCTTTGCCAAATTCTAAGAAGATATCTATCACTGTCTTGATCTCTTTCTCAGTCTGTAGTAAAAAGTTGGTATCGTCCGCGTATGCAATTATTTTCTTGGCTGTCATGTTTGGTATAGGCAATCCTTTTATCCGGCTGTCCTTTCTAATACTTTCTAACATGGGTTCTATACTAAGAATATATAGTAATGGGGATAGTGGACAGCCTTGTCTAACTGATTTTTTTATTTGTATAGCTTGAGTGATTGCATTGCTGATTAGAAGGTGGCTTTGAGCTTTTGAGTATATGATTTCAATCCATGTTTTAAAATAGGGTCCTAAGTTGTATGCATCTATTGTTTTCATTAGCCATGCATGGTCTACTCTATCAAAATCTTTTTGCTGGTCTATACTGAGGATTGCCAGTTGAGTGTCTTTCTGTGTGGAATATAAAATTAGGTCTCTAATAAGATGTGTGTGGTTTTGTATGTTTCTGCCTGGTATACTGTATTGTTGGTCTCTGTGAATAATATTTTCTATGAACGGTTCTATTTTCCTGACTAGTGTTTTGGTCAAAATTTTATAGTCGCTGTTAAGTAGGGATATGGGTCTATAATTTTGAACTTTAGATCTGTCAGTGTCGGGTTTGGGGATTAAGGTGATATATGTTCTATTAAAATCAGTCGCGCTAAAACCCCTGTCATGTATGTCTTTTAGGGCTGCATTTAATAGAGGCAGTAGGTCATTTTTAAAAGCTTGGTAAAATTCATTTGTTAGTCCGTCAGGTCCGGGGCTTTATTTGGTTTTAAAGTGTCAATAGTTTTCCTTAAGTCGTCCTCCGTTATGGGGCTAGAGAGTTTATCTCTGTCTTCGTCCTTAAGTCTCGTCGCGTGTCCTAAAAACTTGTCTTGGATGTCTTTGTCGGCGTCTTCTTTGTCAAGAAGTTGTTGATAATATTCTGTGAAGGATGTCTGTATTTCGTCCGCGTCGGTCGTCTCTGTTCCGTCCTCTTTCTTTATTTGGTTTATTTGTTTATTTTGGGCACTTATTTGTTCTAGTGTGTTGCAATGGTGGGTTGGTTCTTCTACCCCTACTATGTCTATTCTACTTCTAACTAAAGCCCCTTTATATTTGTTTTTGTATGTTCTCTAACTGGGTTTGTATGTCGTGTATTTTATCTTGTTGTTCTTTGTTTAAAATAAGTGTTTCTAATAGGCGTTCTAATTGTTTTTCCGTTCGTCTCCTGTCTGTATTGATCTGTCTCGCGATTTTCTTCGTTGTCTCTTATTTTATATTTTAAGTCTTCCCAGTGTTCTAAAATATATTCGTCAGGAGTCATAAAAGTGTACTCGTATATAAGGCTCTTAATTTCTATACTGTATATGTCATGTTCTAATAAAGTGTTGTTAAATTTCCAGTATGAATGTTTTCCTTTTGGTGTGGGTGTAATGTCTAACTGCTAAAATGGCTTTATGATCTGTATAGGTTAATTTTTTTACAATATGTTTAATATTGGCTACTTTGATGTTGTCGCGTACGTAAATTCTGTCGAGTCTAGCTGCGCTGTAGTGTGTAGTATTGTGGTGTGTCACTTCATTGTCCCTATAGCTTGTCCGTGTATAGGCGTCTTTTAGTCGTTTTGTGCCAATAATGTCTGTCAATGTCTCTATCTGTTCTCTGTCTGCTGTGATTCTTCGTTTCGTTGTCAGTGAGTGTCCCGTCATGTCTTTTTGTTCTAAAACCATGTTAAAGTCGCCTGATAGTATAATGTCTTTGTCCTTGAAGTCTGTGTTTATTTTCCTATGTAGGTTTCTATAAAAAGTTTTTTGTTCTTGTTTGCGTGTCGGAGCGTAGATGTTAATTATCGTTTTCGTTGATGTGTTGTCTGGTATTGTAGCACTTGTTATTCTTCCGTCATTGTCTGATTTCATGTCTTGTAGGTTATATTTATTTGAGATGTTTAATATGCTAGTTCCTCTGCAATTTTGTCCTAGACTGTGTACTGCATTATCAATGTCTAGTGTTTTGCAAAATGCTTGTGCTTATTGAGTGTTTGCGAAATTCGTTTCTTGTAGTTATAGTCTTTCCCCCCGCTCCTTTGTTTATTGTTGTTATGATTAACCTTCCCATTTAGGGTTTCCATTTTGGGGCTGGAGGTGATGGGGTTTTGGGGTTGTAATCCGAGCCTCCTTTTTTTTCTTTTGCTTTGCTTGGCCCACCGCCGTACTGTACGCTTCCGTACGGGTGCGGCTCCTTGCTGGCTGGAGGGGCCTCCTCTGTGCCTATTACTGTGCAGTCTGAGTCTGTTAGGTCCCCCTCCTCCGATGTATCGTCCATATCACTGTCTGGATTCTCCAAAGGGGGTGGGGTAACTCTATCACCCTCCTCTGAGTCGTTTGACATATCTTCTAACAGTTCTTTGCCTTTCTCCTCACCTCCCTTCATGGTGTTCCCCAAATTTGTCTTGTCTTTCATGTTCCATATAATTACTATCCATGTTCTCTTCTGTCGTTGGGGGGAGTGGTATATTCTCCACCTCGACAACTGTCTCTGTGTTTTCTGTCCCTATACTTTCTAAATTTTCTTGTATGGTTGGGAGGGGAGGTGCTTTCTCCACCTCTACAACTGTCTCCATGATTTCTGTCCTCACCTCAGTCTCCTTTCCAGGTGTTTTCCCTATATCTGCGCCCTCTTTCGGTTTCCCTGCTCCTTCTGTTGTTTCTTTTCCGTCTTCTTTTACCTTATCCATTTTGTCTTTGTCCTCGGCTTCTTTGCTCTGCCTTTGTGATTTGATCACCGGTTCTCCATTCTCATCCATAGTTCTTTTTCTTGCGCCTCTTTTCATGTCTTCGTTCTCCTCACTTTCCCGTGCTGCAATTCTTTGTTCAATATGTTCAACTGTTACCTCTTCCGTGCGGAAGGGCGTTGCGTCCCAATTTAGAAAACTGCGTATCCCTCTTTCTCTGATAACCTCTCTTCTGGTCTCTCTGTCCTCATCACTGAGACCATCCTGGGCGACGTATTGTCCCTTAATGATCTTGACCCCGTCCACCACTCTGCAGTACAGATTTTCACATTGCCGGGGCATGTGGCGATCTGTACCGCAGAGACAACATATGGATCTACGGCCTTCCAATTGGATGGCTATTAGATGTTTAGGCTCACGTTGCCTTAGGGTTAGATAGTGTGGAACCTCCTCCCGTGCTGCCTTGGGGACTAGGGTGAATTTTGCGAGACTTTCCCCTGCGATTCTTTTTACGCTAGGCGTGGTGTTCGGTTTGGCAATTTTTTTCAACAGCTCTACTAAATCTTTATCTTCATAGCCTGGTGGTATCCACCTGAGCATCCCTTTTGCACCACTTTTTTCCACCTGGGTTACTGCAATCATAAATATGAGGAACCTGTTCTACTACTTGGTAGTCTTCTACATCCGTGTTCTGTCATGTGTAGTTCATTGAAGATCTTTTTTGAGCTTACTGATACATACCAGCGCTTGACATCGCCGTAATTGTACACTTCTTTGAGTTCACTGATGGGTGTTCTGGTCAAGGCCGAGAACTGCCTTTTGAATATCTCCGTTGGCATTCCCGCTATCATCGTAGCGTCTAGGATTTCTACTTCTAGTGTGTTAGGGTAGTGTATTGATTTGGGGAAATTGTCCCCCTCATCCACCTCTAGGAAAATGTCTTTCCTCGAGGTAAACATTTTGAAGAAATGAAAAAAGTACTTACATATTAAAGTTACATGAAAAGGAAAAAACACAATTAAATCCAGAATTCCAAAGGAGACAGTTGTCTCCCTTGAAAAAGAAAAACACACTCTGGATCCTCACGGAGAGAAAAAAACTACACAAATCCAATAAAACAAAATAGCGCTAAAAAGTGCTTGTAGAACATATAATAATAATAATCCAATTTGAAAAACTTTAACTATCACTTTGATCTTAGCGCTGAGGTGCAGAACCTAGGGACTTGCCATCCATCCCTCTCTTCAAGTTTCTTGATTCAGGAGTCTTAGATTTCCCTCCTTCTGCATCCCAATTATCCAGTGCTGATCTGTTTTCATCTAGTCTCGCTCTGTTTTTTCTTTTCCTCCTCCCCCCAGTCAGGGATTGCTTCGTATTTACCATCTCTCTTAACGATACCGTCCATATATCGATAGTATACTTGACGGCAAAGACCTGGATAATGCCTGTCCGTTAGGCATGTCGGGCAACGCATTCTTCTCTCCTTCAGTTGAAGTATGACAGTTACTGATTCATAGCCTTCGCTTTCTAGCTCTAAAAAGTATGGTAGGTTCTCCTTCTCAATCTTTGATTTGAGTACAAAGTTGTACGCCGTTCCATTCTCTTTTTCAATAGGGAAGACTTTTGGTAGCTGGTCACCTTCACACAAGGGTTTGAGTGCTTCTTCCACCATTTGTGAAGTGTAGTAGAAGGGGATGCCCATCAAAACCCCCCTGATGTGTCCCTGTTTGTCTAGGTGTGATACCTGTACTCTGAACAGGCGTTGAGTGTTTTCCGTCCCCATCTTTGCCTTGTGGGTGAGCTCCGTCGCCACCAAACGGTTGTATTTCCACCTCTTGTACTTCTGCTAGAGCTGCAAATTGCTTCCTGAAGTCTTGGTTAGACATAGTCGTTAACCACCTGCCCTGTATTATTTTAGCTCCATCCCTGGGCTTAATTATAATATTGTACGCCGTTCCATTTTCTTTATCGATCTTGAACACCTTTGGTTTGTGTTTGGCGTCACACAAGGGTTCTAGTAGGTTCTCCACCATTTCTTTCGTGTAATAATAAGGTACACCGCTAAGGGTCCCCCTTGTGATCCTTTTTGTCCAGGTGTGTAACTGCTAACTTAAAAAGGCGTTGGGTAGCCTCTGAACCTAGGGTAGCCTGGAAACTTAGCTCTGTGGCAGCCAGACGTTCATATTGTTTAGCTGATTTCTAAACAGCATACCAGATCCCTGGTACGCCAATGGTATACACATGGGCAATGTCTGTCTCTTGTAGACCGGCCAAGGATGCAAATTGTTTTTTAAACTCAGCAAGATGCCATTCCTGGTCATCCGTAGAGGGGAATCTTGTGACATTGTTTTTTTTTAAATGTTTAATATATAACAGAATTAAATAAAGTACTTACATATTGAGAAAACACACATAACACAGAATATCCAATAGAAAAATAAATTAATTAATCCAAATGAAAACACTTAAAAACACATCCAAAGAATACACATATTAATCACACTGAGAAAATAGCGACCGCATGCAATGAAAACTTAGAGAAAAGTGGCGTGACTAGAGCTACCAAAAGATGTCTGCACGCGATGTGACGTATTTTCTACCCATATTACGTCACAGCGATGCAAATAACTTGAGTTTGCCGGGGGAAGTAACCCTGTTAATTCTACACTTTTTTAAATAATTAAAACCATTCACACTTGCATTTGTACCTATCATCTGCAAACAGTCTTCTATCTTCTTTTATTATTTTTTTTTTGTTTGTACTTTTTATTTGTTCAATTTATTAACAGTATTCAAAATTTGAAAAGGTAACAATTCAAATAAAATTCGAAGTTAATTAAAACATGTAAATAAAGTGTGAGTTATGAAATTAAATAACATTGCAACGTATTTTATATCATTAGTAAACAAGAGTGATATCAAGGTAAATAACTCCATTTCCTTAGAACCTGTAGTATTAAATAGGTTATCTCCCTTACTTGTGATTTAGGTAATTTTGTGAGCTGTAGATAAAGGTACGCAACTCAAATTTCCTAACATGTACAGTATTTATTTGGTTGTCTCCCCTCCAAAGACCACGTCACTATTCTAAATAACATTTACCGAGATATCATGATATGAATAAGTTTAAATTAGTTGAAGTATTAGAAAACATGTTAGTTATCGAAAATAGGTTAAATAGCGACAAAAGAAAACATTGGCAATTTGTAGTCAACAAAGTAAGTTGAAATAAGTGAAACATGTTAGTTATCGAAAATAGGTTAGATAGCGACAAAAGAAAACCTTAGCAATTTGTAGTCAACAGTAAGAGACCATAATTGCTGAAAATGTGTTAGTTGGGGTTATAATTAGTGTTGTTGGTTGTGATTTAAGTGGGAAAAGGATAAATAACTGCATGCAGTATAAATAACTCACTATAGGCTTGATTAATTCCCCTGTAGCTGGAGAAATAGTGAAAAACAAATAAGACTTGTGTGGGTTTCCCCGTTTCAGAGAGAATACTGGTTGTATATACCAGCATGAGACAAAAAAGTTTATAATTAAAATAAAATTATAAACATCATCAATAAGAGGTTATTGACATTCATTTCCTGTGTCCCCTACTCAAACCTAAACATTAAAGGAATGAGATTAGTGTAGAGGGGGGGGGGGAAGATACTTAGGTTGTAATTATGTCACCAAGTCTTTTGGCGACTACTGCTCGAAATATGTTATCTATGTCCGTGTCGCTGTACGTCTTTGATTCAAATTTACTCTTGTTTCTCGTGGTCCATACAGTCTGTCTAAAAATAGCTGTAGCGGTGATTTTATTGTCATTGTCTGTTTTATTGTTGGATTTCTGTAAGTAATTTAAGGTGATTGCTTTGTTTAAAGCATCTATATTGGGGGTTTCTAGGATTGATCCTAGGGTTTGTCTGACTTTTAGTAGTGTTGGGCATTCTAGGTATATGTGTTTTTCTGTTTCTTGTAGATTTTGTCTGCACATTTGACAAGTTATTTTATTGTTCGTATTTGCTTTGGTATTTCTGGAAATGGGTGTAGTGTTATAGATGAGCCTGTATCCTATTTCTTTTTCTTTGTGTGTGTTATTTCTGTTGTGTAGGTTTTTGAATGTGTCACTAATGTCTACTGTGTTAAACTCTTTTGCCCATTTGATTCTATTCTGCAGGGGCTGAAGTTGCCGCTCGACTAAAGTATTGTAGATTTTCTTGGTCTTCTCTCCTATGATGTGTTTGTTTGTCTTGAAAAGTTTTAAAACTTCTTTATAGAAGCCTTCTATATCTACTCCCCCGTAGTGAGGTGTAGTGTTGTTTGCCTTTAGAATCGTGTTTATTCTAAGTCCTATGTAATAAATTGCTAAAGGGTGGTAGTGTGCTTCTAGTCTGATTCTGTCTAGGTGTTTGATTCTAAAGGCGTTTATTTTTGTGTTTATGTCATGCAGACCTATACCTCCGTTTAATTTGTTTTGTATTAACGTTTGATGGTTAATGTTTCTGATTGTGCCTTTGAAAATGAAATCCCTAATGCTTTTGTTTGTTTTCTTGATGAAAATGTTGGGTACAGTACTGTTTGTTGCGATATAGATTATTTTAGGGATAACAAATCTGTTGACTATGGCTGCCCTAGTGAATATTGTTGTGTTGCAATTTTGGTATTTGTTTAGTGTGTGGTTGATTTTGTCCGTCAGATTTGTCCATGTGTCTCTGTTTTCTGTCGTCGGGTTGTCTGTGTATATTACGCCATAAAGTTTGAGTTTATCAGTCACTATAACGGGCATGTTATAGTTTTTCCTTCCAGCCCATTTGCCGACTCCCATTATCCTGGATTTCTGTGTATTAATTTTCCCACCGCTGGCTTTACCGAAATCTGTGAAGGAGTCCATGACTATTTTAATTTCTTTATCTGATTGAACTAGAAAGATGGTATCGTCGGCATAAGCCAGGGTTTTCTTTGGTACAGAGTTTGGTAATTGTAATCCTTTGACTTTGTTATCTTGCCTTATTGATTCCAGAAGGGGCTCAACACTCAAGATGTAGAGGAGCGGGGACATTGGGCATCCTTGTCTCACTGATTTATTTATGACGACAGGGTCTGTAAGGGTGTTGTTTATTATCAGATGACTGTGTGCGTTTTGTATAGAGTGGTTATCCAGCTTTTGAGGTAGCTGCCTAAATTATATGCATCTAAGCATTTTTTGATCCAGGTGTGATCAACTTGATCAAATGCCTTTTGTTGATCGATGCTTAAAATGGCCACCTGGGTGTTTTTCTGTGTGCTGTAGTATATAATGTCTCTAATTAGGTGTGTGTGATTTTGTATATTTCTACCAGGGGTGCTGTATTGTTGGTCAGTGTGGATGATTTTGTCGATGTGGGGTTCTATTTTCTTAACAAGGGTTTTGGTCAGTATTTTATAGTCGCTATTTAAAAGGGAGATGGGTCTGTAGCCTGTCACTTTAGTTTTGTCCGCGTTCTGTTTAGGGATAAGGGTCACAAAAGCTCTGTTGAAGTCAGTCGCGCAGTACTCTCTGTCGTGAATGTCTTGGTAAGTCGCCAGCATTATTGGTAGTAAGTCGTTTTTGAAGGCCTTGTAAAATTCATTAGTTAGTCCGTCCGGTCCGGGAGCTTTGTTTAATTTTAAGTTGTCTATTGTCTTGGCTATTTCGGTATTGGTGATTGGGTTATTCAGGTTGTCTCTGTCTGTGTCGTCTAGTCTACGTGCGAAAGTTAGGTATTTGTCTTGTGTGTTATAGTCGGTGTCTTCTTTTTCGAATAGTTTTCGATAGTAGTCTAGGAAGCAGGTCTGTATTGTTTCAGTGTCCGTGGCCTCTGTACCATCTTCCTGTGTTACACTTTTTATGCGTTTACTGTGCGCTTGTATTTGTTCTAGAATGTTGCTGTGATGTGATGGATGTTCAGCTTCCAGTATGTCCACTCTGCTCCTGACTAGTGCTCCTTTATACTTGTGCTCTTGAATTTCGTCTAGCTGATTTTGAGTATCATCTATTTTATCCTGAGGTTCTTTGTTTAGAATGAGTGTAGTTAATTCGGATTCTAAAAGTTTCTCTTTCCTTTTCCTATCCAAATTTATCAGCCTGGCCATTCTCTTTGTGGTTTTTGTTATAACATGTTTCAGATCCTCCCAGTGTTCTAAAATGTATTTGTTCGGGATCGAGAGGGTGTATTCTTTTATTATACTTTTGATTTCTGCTGTATACCATTCATTGTCTAAAAGTGTGTTGTTAAATTTCCAGTATGCGTGTGTTTTCTTGATGTTGGGTGTGGTATCTATCTGCACTAGAGTTCCTTTGTGGTCTGTATAAGTAAGCGTGCTAGATAGGTGTTTGCATTGGATGATTTGGGAGTCTACGTGGACGTAGATTCTGTCCAGCCTGGCCGCGCTATGCTGTGATGTGCTATAGTGAGTCATGCCTCCGTCTTTGTCATTTGTGTAAGTGTAGGCGTCTTTCAGTTGCTTCGACTGGATGATGTTAGTCAGTGTCTCGATCTGTTCTTTGTCGGCTGTCAGTCGTCTTTGAACCGTGCGTGAAGATCCGGTTATGTCTTTCATGCTCAAAACCATGTTGAAATCCCCTGCCAGGATGATGTTTCTGTCTTTAAAATCTGTATTTACCTGCTTAAGTAAATTATGGTAGAAGGTTTTTTGTTCTGCTCTACGGGTAGGGGCGTATAAGTTAATCAATGTAGTCGTTGAGTCGTTGTCCGTAATGTCGACAGTCGTTAGTCTACCTTGTTTGTCAGTCCTCGTATTTTGTATTGAATATTTATTTGACATGTTGAGGATGCTAGTTCCCCTACAGTGGTGTCCTAAGCTATGTGCGGCGTTTTTAATATTTAATGCATTGCAAAAGGTTTGGGCTTGCTGTATGGAGTAAAAATTTGCTTCCTGTAAAAGTATTATGTCTACTTGATGAGCTTTAATGGTTTTGGTTAGGGGGGCTGCTTTCATGCCCGCCCCTTTTATGTTGATGGTAAGGAGTTTGAGACTTCCCATATTGATTCTAAAGAAACTAATTGTCCTGTTTGATTTTTTCCTGTATCATTTCCCTTCTCGTTAATATCCCTTTCTTCTTTTCCCTTTAAAAGATTCAATATGTCCTCATCCTGGTTGTATGAGCTTGCCTCCCTTTCAGTGTCTTTTGTCGTCGGCGTTTTGGGTGATGCGACTTCCGCATCGATGTCAATAATCAACTCGGGCTCTGATTCCGAGTCGTCTAGCGAGTCATCTGGCGGAACTGCCACATCCCCCACCTCTGCTGGTAGAGGGGCATCTTCTGGATTCTATTCTTCTTGATTCAATTCTACCGTGTTGATTTCTACGTCTACGTTCACTGACACTTCTTCACTTGCTTTACTTGCTCCTTTTGACCTTTTTCTTTTAATTATCACCCTTTCCTCTCCCACAGACTTCCTCATCCTCATAGCTCTGGCTCTCTCATCGTCAATTTTCTTCTGCTCTTCAGGGAACAGTTGGTTATCCCAATTGAGATAAAATTTAATCCCACTTTCCCTGATTGCCTCTTTTCTCTCCTCCCTATCTTATTCCGTCCACTGGTTATCCACCAGGTATTTCCCCTCTCTGTATTTCACACCGTCCACAACTCTGACAAAAATATTATCACAGCTCTTGGGCATGTGACGGTCCGTGCCGCAGTGGCAGCACAAGATTCGTCTGCCCTCGAGCTGTACCGAGGCGGGGTGATATTTGCCATCATAAATTAGGTTTACATAGTGGGGTATGTCCTCAATTTTCCCTTTAGGGGTAAAGCAAAACTTGTAGGCGTTACCCCCATCCACCTCCTGAATTACAGGTTCGGTGTTCTCCTTTGAAAAACTTTTAACATTGCCATCGGCCTTGTCAAATAGTAATTTCTACTATTCTGTTCTGGCATGTGTCTGTGTACCACCCTACAATACAGATTATCACACTGCCGCGGATCATCTGCTTTCGAATAGAACAGCCACAATTTGCCCCATCTTTGTTTTTAATTGAGAGGTAGTATGGCAAATTTTCAAGTTTGCGATCTGTCTTCATGGAGAAATTTGTTGCATTGCCTTGGTCTGTCAGGTTTTAAAATTCTTCCTCGGTATAGCCTGGTTGAACCCATCTGACTATGCCCTACCCCTTTCTCGTCTACATGCATCGTTTGAATCTTTAGAAATATGTGGAATCTACACATGGCCGATCCCTCCTTTCTTCGTTTACTATGCTCCACCATGTGTAGTTTCTGATACCAACTGTTCGACGCAAGGGTAACGCACCATATCTTTACGTCACCGTAGTTAAAAACTCGTGTGACCTCTGTCAAGGGAACTCTGGCTCATGTCACAAAATGTCTACCGAATGTCTCATGTGGCATTCCCGCCACTACCGTCGCATCTGTAATAACCTGTTAGGGTCTAGGATAATGCTTTCTTACCTGGAAAGTTTCGTCCTCGACCGCTAGAAAGATAACCCTTCATGATTGGTGTTAAGGCCTGCTTGGCCATCATCAAAGCTCAAAAGTGAAAGCATTTCCCCATCAACCTCCTGAATGTTTTCCTTAGAGAAACCTTTACAAAATGTTAAAAAGTACTTACATAGTTTGAATCCCACAAGAATATCACGGGGAATAATACAAGAAAAACCAATTAAACTAAAACAAATGCATCCAAATGAAAAATACACACACACACAGTAATCCACAGAAACACAATAGTCAATTGAAGCACAGGAGTCCAAAAGAAAACACAGTAATCAAATTAAACTATAATCCAATGAAAATTTCAAGAAGAACAGAGAAAACACGTCCGATTGCATTGAAGACTAAGAAGGAAAAGGCAGGGCTAGAGCTACCAAAAGATGTCCCAGCGATCCATAGCTCCCCTGTCCTTTTCCAGCCTATTCTTCTGCCTCTTCCTGTCTTCCTCCCCCCCCAGTCTTGGATTGCCTCATATTTATTCTCTTTCTTTCTAATACCGTCCATGTAGCGATAATAAAGCTGGTGGCACAATCCTGTAAAGTGTCTGTCTGTTAGACACTGGGGGCAAATCATCCGCCTGTCCTTTATCTGCAGGATTGCAACCACCGGCTCATATTCCCCGTTTTCGATCTCAAGAAAGTGGGGGTGGCCTTTAACCCCATCCCTGGGCTTAATTATTATATTATAGGCCGTGCCGTTCTCCTTGTCTATTTTAAAGATTTTTGGCTTGTGCTTTGGGTCGCACAATGGTTCCAATAACTTTTCAACCATTTCTTTGGTATAATAATAGGGTACTCCTCTTAGGGTCCCCCCTTGTATGGTCCTTTTTATCTAGGTGAGTGACTGACAACTTGAAAAGGCGCTGGGTGGCCTCTGAGCCCAGGGTGGCCTGGAAGTTCAGTTCAGTGGCAGCCAGGCGTTCATACTGTTTAGCTGATTTTAAAACAGCGTACCAGATCCCTGGCACGCCATTATTGTACACATGTGAGATATCAGTCTTTATATTTGTGTGTGTAGCCATTTATGAGTTTGATTAAGAAGGGGAGACATACATTACTTTTGTTTCTTCTGTTTTTGGTCCTTGTGCCTGTGCATAATGTACAGCAAATGCTGCGATGGACAGTACTGGTGGTACTTTTGCTCTCCCTCCTTTTGGTATACGTTCCGCCAATTCATCTTCTGAGATTTCTTCTAATGAGCTGTCACTGCCACTGGTGTCGACTTGGAGAGCCTGCTCCTCGGACTCCGAGCCATCGAGTTTGGTTGACTTGCTCTTCTCATTAGGCGGTTGGTTGTTGATATGGGAGTCTTTCGTTTCCTTAAGTTTATCTGCATATGTAATTTTTCCACTGACCGCTGGATGTTTGTCGATGTGGGTTTCGTTGGTTCCTTTGATTTTGTCCGCATGTGTGGGTTGTTCGCTGTTCGTTGCAGCTCGCTTTGTAGGTAGTGAGGACAAAAGCTTTTGGTCAAAGACGAACTCGGGGCCACCCTCCGGTCGATTCTGGAACATCATCTGTGGTAGACCTGGGGTTTGCCCCATTCTTTCCCCTCTTCATCCCCCTTGATTCCGTGGCTTTTGTTCTTCCTCCTTCCTCATCCCACTTGTCTAAGACTGACCTGTTTTCTTCCAATCTAGCTTTTTTTTTTTTTTCTCTCCTCCTCCCATTCAGGGATCGCTTCGTACTTTCCGTCCCTTTTAACAACACCGTCCACGAATCTGTAATAAATTTGCCGACAGAGGCCCGGATAATGCCTGTCTGTAAGGCATGTCGGGCAGAGCATTCTCCGCTCTTTCAACTATAGTATGGCTACAACTGACTCGTAGCCTTCACACCCTAACTCCAGGAAGTGTGGAAGGCTCTCCTCCTCAACATTGGGTTTAAAGACCACGTTATAAGCTGTCCCATTCTCTTTTTCTATGGGGAAGATCTTTGGTGGTTGGTCCTCCTCACATAGAGGTGTGAGGGCTTCCTCCACCATTTTCGTTGTATAATAGAAGGGGATGCCCCTCAGGACCCCTCTGTGTCCCTTTTTGTCGAGGTGGGTCACCTGCACTTTGTAAATGCGCTGTGTAGCATCTGACCCCATCTTGGGTTTGTACGTCAGCTCTGTTGCGACTAGTCGGTTATAAAGTTTGGCGGATTTGATTACAGCATACCAAACTCCTGGGGAGCCATTGGTGTAGACATGTTGGATTTCCGTCTCTTGCTCCCCTACTAATGCAGCGAACTGTTTTTTAAATTCCTGATTTGTCAATGTCGTTAGCCAGCGGCCATTAATGATCTGGATCTGTACCGTTCTGTCGGTGTATGCTTCTAGGTTGTGAGGGCCTTTGTGCCCGCTGACCGTCACTTTTATAGAAGAGACTGGCCATATCAACATTAGCTCATAAGAGCATATAAGTTATAGAAATAAGAAAAATAAAATGTACCGTACACAATTACACAGTTAAAGTTCAACACACAAAGGGAAATAACACAGATAAATAAAAAAAAATCCCAAATCCCTTGAAAAGAACAAACCACTGAATCCTCACGATGAGAACAAAATAAAACAAAACTAGCGCTGAAAAGTGCTTTTAAAACATATATATATCCATATGAAATAACTTGAAGAAAAATAATTTAAATATCTTTTTTTTTTTTTTTTTTTTTACATTCTTAATTGACTACTTCTTTCCCTTCTGAACTGTGAAAGTGTACTCTTTTGCCTTATGGCTTTCTCTCGCCCTTTCTGAACTTTCAAGAGAGACAAACAGTTGTCTCTCTCGAATGGGAGAAAAAAACCACACAAGTCCTCACGTTGAGAAAGAAAAATAATCCAAAAGAAATACACATAGCACTAAAAAGTGCTGTTTAACAACATTTATAGATGGAACACAAAAAAAGTCCTTGAAACTTTGATAAACACCGCTTTGATTCACTAACGAATGCGAAAAACGAATATGGCGCTGGGCGAGTGACTAGCGCTGTGGAACAAGCCAACGTTAAAAATGTTACTTACGTCACATGATGCGCTGGACTGTACTGTTGGTATTGATTTCCCTGTGCTTGGTTCACGATCCATCAATTCATCTTCAGAAGATTCCCCTAATGGGCTCTCACTGTCACTACTGTCTACTGGGAATACCTCCTCCCCGGACTCCGAGCCTTCGAGTTTGGCTGGCGTTCTCTGCTTACTAGGCGGTTGGTTGGTGATGTGGGTTTCCTTCGGTTCCTTCAGTTTGTCCGCATATGTGGGTTGCTCACTGACCGTTGGTTGGTTGTTAATGTGGGTTTCGTTTGTTACCTTGAGTTTGTCCCTGTTTGTGGGTTGCTCACTGTCTGTTGCATGTCGCTTTGGCGGTGGTGAGGACAAATGCTGTTGTGCGAAGACATAACCGGGGCCTCCCTCCGGTCGATGCTGGAACGTCGTCTGAGGTAGTTCGGGGGTTCTCCCGTCCTTCCCCCTCTTCATCCCTCTTGATTCTGGAACCTTCGTTTTTCCTCCTTCTTCATCCCACTTGTCTATGACGGACCTGTTCTCATCCAGTTCTGCTTTTTGTTTCTTTCTCTCTTCTTCTCCCCATTCAGGGATTGCTGTGAACTTACCGTCACTTTTCACAATGCCGTCCATGAAACGATAGTACAATTGACGGCAAAGTCCAGGGTAGTGCCTATCTGTAAGGCACGTCGGGCACAGCATTCTTCTTTCTTTCAGTTGGAGTATGGCGATAACTGAATCGTATCCTTCACTTTCTAACTCTAAAAAGTGGGGCAGGTTCTCTTCCTCAACCTTAGATTTAAGAACAAAGTTATACGCTGTTCCATTTTCCTTTTCAATTGGAAAGATTTTTGGTGGCTGGTCATCTTCACACAAAGGTTTGAGTACCTCCTCTACCATTTGTGATGTGTAATAAAATGGGATGCCCCTCAAAACCCCCTTAATGTGTCCCTGTTTGTCGAGGTGGGATACTTGCACTTTGTACAGGCGTTGTGTGGCCTCCGTCCCCATCTTTGGCTTGTAGGAGAGCTCCGTTGCCACTAAACGGTTATAGAGCTTTACGGACTTGATGACCGCATACCATACGCCTGGGGAGCCATTGGTATATACGTGTGGGATTTCTACTTCTTGTTCCTCCACTAATGCAGCAAACTGTTTTTTGAACTCTTGGTTAGACATGGTTGTTAACCAGCGACCTTGTATGATTTGGATTTGTACAGTTCTGTCTGGGTTGGTCTCCAGATTGTGAGGGCCTTTGTGCCAGTTACAGTCACCTTGTAAAAGGGACTCGCCATGGGAGAAAATCTTTGCTCATAAGAGCATAAAGTAAGTCGAGAAGAAAAATAAATAAAACGTACCACAAAAAAGGGAAATAACACAGAAAATACTCCGAAAATTTCAAGAGAGACAGGATGTGTGGGCGCAACCCCACAGCGATTGTTGGCGAGAGTTGCAATTGATTGCTTGATGAGTTTGAGTAGGTAGATTGACCGCCTCTCGACCCCGGCAGCCAGCCCTAAAAAGGACTGACCAACCAAAAGGCTAAGATCCATGTAGATCCATAACAGATACTTTTTTTTTTAAAGTCTTTATTGCCACTTTATAACAAGTACAATGACAGCAACATATTTTACATAATATATATACACAATTTTTCATAATATGACATGAGTTCATTGTACAAAATTTCCTGCAAGTTTTGAGGTTGTTAAAAGCTTTGTTTACATTTGAAACAAACAAAAAAAGTGTGGTTGTCAAACCAAAGGAACATAATGTATAATATATATTTAAACAAAAAGGGTAATCATAAATGTAGCTTCCGTAGTATTTCTATACTTGTACTGTAGCTTAATATCACGGATGAAAATAATAACAAAGGTCGGAGGGGGGGGGGGGGGGGAAAGTTCATTTGCTTTGCTTAGAGTGTTGGGCTGGGTGAAGTGTTGTGTCTACTCCGATGTTTTACCTGCCTGAACGTCAAGGGATGTAACTTTTCCTAGTGTTTAATTAATGTGTGTATTTTATTTGTTGTCTCCCTTTGACCAGTCTTCTGTCGGTCGCCACATGGTTTCTAAGGCCGTGTCCTCTGTAAGTCTTTAGTACATGTCGGTCACTGTCGTTCACCTTTTCACAGGTGTGTCTAGCCTAAAGTCGAGTTTTGTCACGTCTTCTGTGCTGTGTCCTTCGTTTGTCCTTTCTTACCATTTGTCTCCGTTGTTTTCAGCTTGGTGTGTTTATACAAGACTTTATTGGCATTTTTACAACAGTCAAAGCCATAAATAGTAAAATAAAGTAAAATGTACCGTGTAATACTTTTACACATATATACACTTGATGTGTAGACTTGTTACAATGTAATACCATCAGGTTTTAAATTAGAAAATAAAATGACAGCATTTTACATGATATTCCCTAAACCAAAAAACTTAATACAGAAAATGTTCGCCATAAGCGAGATATGCCCAAAAAAAAGGGGGCATTATAAACATTGTTTTCACAAGGAGGGTTTGACATGGGGGGTGGATGCAATTCTTCTTAATAGGGATGAGGTGGATTATCTCCCATGTTCTTGTGTCTGTCACAAGGTGGAGCGAGTTGTGAGAGGGGGGGGGATTATGCGTAAAATCGGTCGTTTTACTCCTCACCTGCACGCTGTCCTTGCACTATTTAGCATATAGCCTTACTATAATGTATTACAATCAAATTTGATTTAGAAAATAAACAGCAATTTACATAATATTTCCTTAGAACGGGGGTGTGGCCATTGTTATCAAAGGAGATTTTACATGAGGGGGGGGGGGGGGAAGGGTAATTCTTCCTCCTAGGAATGAGATGGATTGTCCCCCATAATCTTGTGTTCATTTATCACAAGGCGGGGCGGGGTGTTAAAAAATGGGGAGGGGGGAGAATAAGCGGAGAAAACAGTCACTCTACTGTCACTCCTGCACACTATCCTTACACTAATTAGCATATAGACTAATTCTAATATAATACAATCAATTTTGATTTAGAGAATAAACAGCGATGTACATGGTATTTCCTTTGTGGTCTGTATACGTTAGTGTTTGCACAATGTGTTTAATATTGGCTACTTTGATGTTGTCGCGTACGTAGATTCTGTCAAGTCTAGCTGCGCTGTAGTGTGTAGTATTATGGTGTGATACTTCATTGTCTCTGTATATTGTCAGTGTATAGGCGTCTTTTAGTCGTTTCGTGCCAATAATGTCTGTCAATGTCTCTATCTGTACTCTGTCTGCCGTGATTCTTCGTTTCGTTGTCCGTGAGGGTCCCGTCATGTCTTTTTGTTCTAAAACCATGTTAAAGTCGCCTGATAGTATAATGTCTTTGTCCTTGAAGTCTGTGTTTATTTTCCTATGTAGGTTTCTATAAAAAGTTTTTTGTTCTTGTTTGCGTGTCGGAGCGTAGATGTTAATTATCGTTGTCGTTGATATGTTGTCTGTTATTGTAGCACTGGTTAGTCTTCCGTCGTCTGATTTCATGTCTTGTAGGGTATATTTATTTGAGATGTTTAATATGCTGGTTCCTCTGCAATTTTGTCCTAGACTGTGTACTGCATTATTAATGTCTAATGTTTTGCAAAATGCTTGTGCTTGTTGAGTGTTTGCAAAGTTCGTTTCTTGTAGTAATAATATGTCAGTTTTGTATAATTCTAGTGTGTGTAGCAGGGGGACTGTCTTTCCCCCTGCACCTTTAATATTTAGTGTTGTCATGTTAAGCCTTCCTATTTAAAATTTCCAGCTTGGCAGTGGGGGCAGTGGAGGTGACGGTGTTCTGGGGTTGCACTCAGGCGTTTTTTTTTTCCTTTTTTCCCTGCTTGGTTTCGGTTTCGGGTTGGTTTGGGGGGCCTGTGCCTCTACCCCAATGCCCGTTACCGTGCAGTCTGAGTCTTCGTCCGTAGTATTTTCATGGTCACTTAAAATGTTCGTATTTGATTGAGAGAGGGAGCCCGTACCACTTTCTTCTGTTTCGCTTTGCATCTCATCTATAATTAAATCGTTTTCCTCACTCATAGCTTCTTCCACATTTGTCCTGTCCTCTGTCCGTTTTTCCGTTTCACTTTCTTCTGCCACTGAGTTGGGGGGAATTTCCTCCATCTCGGCACCCCTCTCTGTGTTCCCTATCTCCCTCTCAGCGGCCTGTTTAACTTCCTTTTCCGTGCTTTTCCCCTCCTTTTCTTCCCCATCCTTCCCCTTGTTTTGCCTATTCTCCTCCGCCACTGGGGCCCGGGGTTCCCTTTCCTCAGTCACAGGTGTTTGTTGTAGGATTACGTCCGGGGTTTCTTCTCCCCTACTTCCCCCATCTTTTCTTGGCCTTTTTCTTGAGCGCCTTCCTTCCTCATCCTCCTCCTCCCTCTCTTCCCTAGCCATGTTCGTTTCCTGTTGTTTCCCACATTCATCTTCCTCCTCATCAGGATGGAACAGCCATTTGTCATCCCAGTTCAGGAAATGACGAATGCCTTTTTGCTGTATTTCCCCTCTCATTTCCTCTCTATCCCGTTCATCGCAAGGTTCCACGGCTTTATAAACCCCCTCTCTCAACTGTATACCGTCTACTATTCTGCAGTAGAGGTTTACACATTGTTTAGGCGTGTGCCTATCTGTGTTGCAGTAGCAGCATCGGGCCTTTCTTCCATCGAGCTGTATGTAGCAAAGGTGGGTCTCCTCTCCCTTCCATAATCGAAGGTAATGAGGGAATTCCTCAGTAGTACCCTTAGGTGTTATCATAAATCTAGCTGCATTCCCTTCATCTATCAATTGCAGGCTTGGTTCCGTCCCGGGTTTACTCATCTTCTTTAAGGTGTTAACAAATCTTCTTCTTTATAACCAGCTGGTACCCATCTGATTATACCTTTTTTTCCTTTTTGACCCGCGTGTAGAGTTTGGGACTGTCTTTCCCCCCGCTCCTTTGATGTTTAGTGTTGTAATGATCAACCTTCCCATTTATAGTTTCCATTTTGGGGCTGGAGGTGACGGGGTTCTGGGATTGTATTCCGGGCTTTTCTTCTTTTTTTTTTTACTAATTTTGGGGGTTCACCCCGGGTTGGCGTCACGTATGGGTGCGGCACTTGGTTGACTGTAGAAGCATCCTCTATGGCTGTTACAGTGCAATCCGAGTCCGATATCTCCCCCTCTTCTGATGTATCATCCATGTCGCTTATTGTGTCCTCATTCAGCATGGGGGACAGGGTGTCCATTTCCCCCTCTTCTGGCTTGTCCTGCCTGCCTCCATTTTCTGTGTCTTCCTCCCCCTCCACGGTTTCCCTCCCATCTAACTTGTCGGTTTCTGGATTGCTTTCCTTACTTTCTTCCCCAACTGGGGGAAGGGGGTCCCTTTCCGTTCCAATAGCCTTTGAGTTTGAACGTTCCTCCCGCAAAGGTATTTGCTCTGGAGTTGGAGTCGGGGTTTCTTCCTGCCTGTTTGCATCCTCTTTCCTTGGCCTTTTTCTCGAACGTCTTCCTCCCTCATCTTCCATTTCTTCCCTAGCCCTGTTTCTTTCCTGCAGTTTTTCACTTTCTTCTTCATCCTCCTCATGCTGAAGCATCCATTTATCGTCCCACCCCCAGGTAGTAGCGTATGCCTCTCTCCTGTATGTTTCTCAGCATATCCTCTCTGTCATGCTCTGTCCATGGTTCTAAAGCTTTGTATTTCCCCTCTTTCAATTGCACCCCATCCACGATTCGGCAGTACAGGTTCACACACTGCTTAGGCATATGTCTGTCTGTGTTGCAACACAGAGACCTCCTTCCCTCAAGTTGTACGGAGCCTCCTCTTTCCATAGCCTGAGATAGTGAGGGAATTCATCGATGGTGCCTTTTGGTGTTAGCATGAATTTAGCTGAGTTGCCCTCATCTATCATCTGCACACACGGCTCCGTCCCGGGCTTGCACAGTTTCTTCAGGGCAGTCATCAGATCCTCCTCCTTGTATCCTGCTGGGATCCATCTAATGATCCCCTTCTTCCCTTTCTTATCTGCATGCAGTGTTTGGATTTGAAATATCTGAAATCTTGCCGATGATGAACTTTCTAGGCGACGACTTCCGTAATCCTTCATGTTCATGTTTTTGTACAATGTGGTAGATTGCAGGGTGACATACCACTGCTTAATGTCACCATAATTGTAAACTTTAGCGATTTCCGCCGCGTGTACTCTTGTTAGCATAGCAAGCTGCCTGCGAAACATGTCGTGCGGCATACCAACCACGATTGTGGCATCGATAATATTCACTTCTAGTGTGTTTGGAGGATGTGTTCCTACCTGGAACACATCCTCCTGCACATTCCGTTTAATCCATCCATGAGTGCATATTGACCATGGAGAGATCGAAACAAAATCCAACAAAGAAAAACAAAGTCAAAAACGAATCCAAAAAAAATCAAGCGAGTTAATCCAGGAAAAACTTTCACAATTCAAAAGAGACGAGTTGTCTCTCTTGAAAAAAAATAAACAAACCACAGAATCCTCACGATGAGAATAGAATAAACAATATAGCGCTGAAAAGTGCTTTTAGAACATATATATATCCAATAGAAAACAAAACTTGAAAACTTTTTTTCTTTCTTTTTTTTAATAATGGGGTTGAGAGTTTTTGCACTCACTTTTAGTAGATGTTTTGTGATTTTTCCTGAACAAGTTTTTCGTTGTTTTTTAATATTTGTAAGCAGAATGCTTACACAACTTTTTTTTTTGCATAAGAGTATATACATATAATACAAGTTGTTATGTGTCTTATACAAAACGTCTATAATGTGTTATTTTAACCTTGCTTGTCGTTTTATTTCCCTCCTGAAACGTGTTATTGATGATGATTTCTTATGTTTCGTACATCTTCTTTCTGCTGCTCAGATAACAGATCAAAATGGTGCACCCTGTTATTTGGGTGACGGATGGTGGCACTCCGTGTGTACCTGTATACCCTCCAAAGGGAGGCGCAGGCTACAGTAGTGGCAGGAGTATATTGTCTCTGCCGGATGGTTTTTTATAAAGTGACTGTGTATGTCGTAGAACGAATACTTGCACTTGTAACACTTTAAGAGTTTCGCATGCACTTCCTCCTCGTGGTTCTTCGTTTCTTCCCAACCATTGAATTCCTGGGTGCAAAATCTGCAATTTCTTTCGTTGAATGTTGGTTTTGTAGTTTTTAGAATTTTTACTGTTTGTTTTGTGTCTGTGGGGCTGTCTTCCTCTTTCCTTTTTGATTGTGCGCTGTCACTCATTTCTACACTTAGGCTGAGGTCGTTAGTTTTAGAGGTTGCCGTACTCCATCATATTCATTTTTCTGTAGAATCCAATTGATCTCAAGGTTACAAACCATTTTTTTACGTCACCGTAGTTGTATACTTTAACAATCACAGTTTCGGGCACATTGGCCAAACGGGAAAACTTCCTTCGGAAAATTGCATGGGGCATTCCAGCCACAATGGTAACATGTATGTTTTCTTCCAAGGTTTGGGGAGGATGTGTTCCTACCTCGAACACAGCCTCCTGTACATCGAAATAAATTCCGTTCATTCCCTCCAAGAGCGCATGTTGTACAAGGAAAAAGACCGGCACATACAACAGAAATCACAAAAAGGGGAAAACGAAACAGTAACTTAAATACATCAATACGAACCAAAGCAAGATAATCCAAAAAAACAAACGCAATTCAAGAGAGACAGAGTTGTCTCTCTTGAAATTGAAATGAAACTTTCTAACATGGGTTCTATGCTAAGGATATTTACTAGTGGGGATAGCGGACAGCCTTGTCTGACTTGTATTTGTATAGCTTAGGTGACTGCATTGTTGATCAAAAGGTGTATATGATGTTGATCCATGATTTAAAATAGGGCCCTAAGTTGTATGCATCTATTGTTTGCATTAACCAAGTCTGATCTACTCCATCGAAAGCTTTCTGCTGGTCTATACTAAGGATTGCCAGTTGCGTGTTCTTCTGTGTGGCGTAAAATACTATGTTTTCATATATCTTCAATTTGTAGAGCTATCAGGTGTTAAGGTTCCCTGTTTGTCAGGGTGAAATAATGAGGGATGTCTTCCCTTTTTCCCTGAATTACCCAATTCACTCATCCTGACATAAGGAGTGGTGTCTGGTTTTGCCACCTTTTTGAGTAGATCCACCGAGTCCCCTTCCTTATATCCTGGTGGGATCCAACGTACAATGCCCTTCTCTCCTTTCTTGTCGACATGGATGCATGACAGCATGAAAATGATGAACCTGTCGGTTCTTGCACCGTATGACCTGCGGGTGCCATGCTCCGTCGTATGAAGCTTGTTATACACTTGGTTTGATTCAATGGAGACTTACCATTTACGGATGTCTCCATAATTGTACACTTTGGTCACCTCAGTGTGAGGTATCTTGGTTAGAGCTATGAACTGTCTTTTAAATAACTCTGCCGGCATTCCGGCTATTATGGTGGCATCAGTTATTTCAACTTCCACCGTTTTTGGGTAGTGAATACCCTTTATTCAGTCATCTCTGTTAATGGTCAGAGATGCCTCCTCCTCCACCGGTAGAGGGACATCTTCTGGGCTTATTTCTTCATTTCTTTTGTTCTCCCCTCGTGGCTACAAAGATTTTGGGTAATATATATACCTATTAATGAGTGCTGCCCTAGCGAAGATGGTTGTGTTGCAGTTTTTTTCAACTTCTTCAGCTCTTCTTCTGTGGCAAAACCTAAATCAATTTTTGAGTACAATTTTAGATTTGAATCTATTTTCCTATCCAGAAGCAGCAGCTTTTCTATGGATGCTGCACTGTCTAAAATATCCTTCTTAATGTACCTACACATAAGACTCCTCACCAGCCTCTCCAGATCTTGAGAAATGTAGGGCAACATTGGCTTGTCTACCTGATATTTTTCAAAGCAAGTTTCAACTGGTTTTGCCACACTAACAACGAATGACATTTTTGCCCTGCCAAATGGGTCTCTCACCCACCCCTTTACAGTATCGTATGACTTGGTGGCATGGTTCTTGACTTCCTTTTTCTCCACTTTGGCTATGTAACACTTAATGCTGTCATAAATCTCAAGAGCAGCAATATTTGCTAACCACCTATGGCCACAAGAAAGCAAAGAATAGACTGTCTGGCCAGTTACTCTTTCGTAGTCCTCTCTTCGTACTGGCGTGTCTTTAAACAATTAGTGTAACCCTGACAGTTTCTGTGACAACCCCCAACCGGTGCTGTGAATGGCAGCTCTAAAATTGTTGTGCAACGTGTGCAGGCCACATGAACCAATGTCAGTCATTTTAGTACCAAAATCATTTGCAACCTTATCTTGTAAGCGCTTGAAGATTGCCCAGTTGGCATTGGCACCATCCATTGCAAGTTGCACTAAGTTTTTTAATCCAATTTTTCCATTCACTTTTGCAGTGAATGTCTCAAAACCATCAGGTGAACAAGAATATCCAAGAAAATCCGAAGTAAAATACCTAGTAGTAACCTTGTTTAAATCCCACAATCTAATATGAAGGTCGAGCTGTTTCCTCTGAATTTCTTTGTTTAACGACTCATCGAACAGCAAAACAAATGGCTGGTCATGGGTTTTTTCTCCAAAAGCGAGGCAAAATATGGAGCAATCCCAAAGCATGTTAGGTACATGGCTTTGGTCTCTCCAAGACTCATATGTTTTGCAATATCACATGAGTAAAGTAAACGTTCTTTTACTTTGCTTGCATAAGATGGTGTTCTTGTTCGGTCGTTGGGTTGGTGATTGCATGTTTCTTAGGTGGTGGTGGCACAATGGTCGTAGGGCCGAAAATGAATACGGGTTTCTCCTCCAGACGAGGCTGGAATGACGGGTGAGAGAAACCTGTAGCTTCCTTCTCCACTCCCCACTTCAATCCCCTTGATTCACTTGTGCTCCTAGCACCCCTTCCCTCCTCTTCCCATCGGTCCATAGCTCCTCTGTCCTTTTCCAGCTTGTTTTTCTGTTTTCTTTTATACTCGTCCCCCCAGTCCTGAATTGCCTCATATCTTCCGTCTTTCTTTCTAATTCCGTCTATGTAACGGTAATAGAGCTGGTGAAACAATCCCGGAAAGTGTCGGTCCGTTAGACACTGGGGGCAAATCATCCTCCTGTCCTTGATCTGCAATATTGTTATCACCGGCTCATATTCCCCATTTTCAATTTCAATACAGTGAGGGAGGTTTTTGACTCCATCCCTAGGCTTAATTATAATATTGTACGCCGTTCCGTTTTCTTTATCGATCTTGAACACCTTTGGTTTGTGTTAGGCGTCACACAAGGGTTCTAGTAGGTTCTCCACCATTTCTTTGGTGTAATAATAAGGTACACCTCTAAGGGTCCCCATTGTGTGATCCTTTTTGTCCAGGTGTGTAACTGCTAACTTAAAAAGGCGCTGGGTAGCCTCTGAACCTAGGGTAGCCTGGAAACTTAGCTCTGTGGCAGCCAGACGTTCATACTGCTTAGCCGATTTCAAAACAGCATACCAGATCCCTGGTACGCCATTGGTATACACATGGGCAATGTCTGTCTCTTGTAGACCGGCCAAGGATGCAAATTGTTTTTTAAACTCAGCATTGCTGATTGTTGTGAGCCTTCGGCCTTGTACAATAGTAATTTCTACTATTCTGTTCAGGCATGTGTCTGTGTACCACCCTACAATACAGATTATCACACTGCCGCGGATCACCTGCCTTCGAATAGAACAGCCACTATTATTACCCCATCTTTGTTTTTGATTGAGAGGTAGTATGGCAATTTTTCAAGTTTGCGATCTGTCTTCATGGAGAAATTTGTTGCATTGCCTTGATCTGTCAGGTTTTAAAATTCTTCCTCGGTATAGCCTGGTTGAACCCATCTGATTATGCCCTACCCCTTTCGTGTCTACATGCATCGTTTGAATCTTTAGAAATATGTGGAATCTACACATGGCCGATCCCTCCGTTCTTCGTTTGCTATGCTCTACCATGTGTAGTTTCTGATACCAACTGTTCGACGCAAGGGTAACGCACCATATCTTTACGTCACCGTAGTTAAAAACTCGTGTGACCTCTGTCAAGGGAACTCTGGTTCATGTCACAAAAGGTCTGCCGAATGTCTCATGTGGCATTCCCGCCACTACCGTCGCATCTGTAATAACCTGTTAGGGTCTAGGATAATGCTTTCTTACCTGGAAAGTTTCGTTTTCGACCGCTAGAAAGATAACCCTCCATGATTGGTGTTAGGGCCTGCCTGGCCATCATCAAAACTCAAAAGTGAAAAGAATAAAAAAAGCTTACAGTAAACTTGAAAAATGTGTGGGATGCATTCCACCGATGAAAATAATTAATCCGTAAAAGAAAACGAAATCACAGAAAACACTATCCCTTTCAAGAGAGACAGAAGTTGTCTACCGGAAACACGTCTTCCTACCCCTCCAGCAAATGTCCTGCATACATTTGTACTTATTATTATTGTTTTTGTATTTTACAGTTTTTTTAATAATATAAATACTGTAAAAACATAAAAAGTATACAACTCCATTTCCCTAACCGTTATAGTATTAACTTGGTTGTTTCCCCTGCTGATGATTTACTGTTGTTTTATTATTTAACAAAATAGTAATCGCTGCTTCCGATTCCGAGTCTTCTGTGACGTCGGTCGGAGCTGCCACCTCCTCCACCTCCGCTGGTAGAGGGGCATCTTCCGGGTTTATTTCCTCATTGTTTATTTTCAACTATACCTGAAACGTCCTCCATTACTTTATTCCCTCCTCGTGGTCTTTTCCTTTTAATTATAACTCTTTCCTCTCCCTGTTCTGCTGACTTCCTCATTCTACTTAATCTGGCTCTTTCACTTGCAATGCGGTCCTCTTCTTCTTGGAAAAGCAGGTTATCCCAATTTTGGAAATATTTTTTTCCGCAGTCCCTAATGGTTTCCTTTATGTCCTCCCTTGTTCTTTCTGTCCACTGACTGTCCACTGACTGTCCACCAGAAATTTCCCTTCTCTAATCTTGATGCCATCTACCACTCTGACAAGGATGTTTTCACAGCTTCTGGACATGTGACAGTTAGTGCCGCAATATCAGCACAAGATGCGTCTGCCCTCGAGCTGGACTGAGACGGGGTGATGCTTGCCGTTGTTATTAATGTTAACATAATGAGGTGTGTCCTCAATGCTGCCTCCCCTTCCACTCCCCTCTTCAAACCTCGGGACTCGCTGGTGCTTCTTGCCACTCTTCCCTCCTCGTCCCATCGATCCATCGCTCCCCTGTCCTTCTCCAATCTGATCCTCTGTGTCTCTCTGTCTTCCTCTCCCCAGTCCTGAATTACCTCATATTTGTTGTCTTTCTTTCTAATGCCATCCATATAACGGTAGTACAGCTGGTGGCACAATCCTGGGAAATGACGGTCTGTTAGGCATTGGGGGCAAATCATTCGCCTGTCCTTTATTTGCAAGATTGCGACCACCGGCTCGTACTCCCCGTTCTCAATCTCCAAGAAGTGTGGGAGGCCTTTCACCCCATCTTTGGGCTTAAATATCAGGTTATAAGCAGTGCCATTTTCTTTTTCAATTTTAAAAACTTTGGGTTTGTGTTTCGGGTCACACAATGGCTCCAAAACCTTTTCCACCATTTTCCTAGTATAGTAGTAGGGTACCCCTCTTAGGGTCCCCCTTGTATGATCTTTCTTGTCCAGGTGGGTCACCGACAGCTTGAAAAGGCGCTGGGTGGCCTCTGAGCCGAGGGTGGCCTGGAAGTTCAGTTCAGTGGCAGCCAGGCGTTCGTATTGTTTGGCAGACTTTAGAACAGCGTACCAGACTCCTGGTACGCCATTTGTGTAAACATGTGAGATGTCAGTCTCCTGGAGACCGGCCAACGAAGCGAATTGTTTCTTGAATTCGGCGTTGCTGATCGTCGTCAGCCATCTCCCATGAATTATAGTAATCTCTACAATTCGATTTGCATTAAGTTCTTCATTGTGGGGGCCTTTGTGACCCTCCAGTTTAACCTTAAAGAAAAAGTTTGCCATGGCTTGAAGGCCTATGGAAAACTATTAGCTTAGTAGAAATAAAAAACATGGAAATTGTTTGCAAGGATTGCAATTTAGTGTCATTGAAAACAAAAATGTTTAGATTAATATTAGTTTTGTTAGTTCAAATGTAAAGGTATACAACTCCAGCTACCTAAACTCCGTACAGTTAACTTGATTGTTTCCCCTGTTGATAAAGAAAGAACAAAAGAAATGTTTCGGTGAGTTACTTAGTGCTCAAATAAAATACAAAGTGTGTAGATAATAAAGAGCAAGAAAAATTATGAATACATCAAAATCAACACGTTTTATGAAAATTCAGAGGCACTGTCAGTTTCTTGAACTCGAACTTAAACCTTTCTATAATATTCCCTTCATTTATTTCTGGTCTTTCATCATTCCTTTGCTTCTCCCCACGTGGTCGCTTTCTTTTTATAAACACCATTTCCTCTCCTTGTTCATTAGACCTTTTCATTCTACCAATTCGGGCTCTTTCGTTTGTGATCTTATCGTGTTCTTCCTGGAACAACAGATTGTCCCAGTTCTGATAGTATCTGATGCTACAGTCTCTTATAATTTCCTTCCTGTCCTCCCTTACCTTTTCCGTCCATCAGCCATGTATTTTCCATCTCTAAGCTTTATCCCTTCCACCACTCTAACAAAAATGTTCTCACAGCTCTTAGACATATGACGATCAGTGCCGCAATAGCAGCACTTGATACGTCTGCCTTCCAGCTGGATAGAAACAACGTGTACATTGCCGTTGTTCCTTATGTTCACGTAGTGGGGGGCATTTTGAATGTATAATATAACAGAATTTGTATGCATTGCCTCCGTCCACCTCTTGGATGTGGGGCTCGGTATACCTTTGTCCATGATTTGTTCTCGCATCCTTTGTTTATCTTCTTCCTCATAGTTTGTGATGGCTACATATTTGCCGTTTTTGAATTTTATGCCATCTACAACTCTACAGTACAAAATCTCGCACTGTCGTGGCATGTGCCTGTCGGTGCCGCAGTTACAACATATTGACCTTCTGTCTTCTATTTGAAGAGCTATTAAATGTTGTGGGATATCTTCCTTCTTACCCTTTGGCACAAAAGATACTTTGGCCGGGTTGTCCAAATCACTTAACCTCACGTAGGGAGTAGTGTCCGGTTTGGCAACCAATTTTTTAAGAAGATCTACCAAGTCACTCTCCTTATAACCAGGTGGGATCCAACGAAGAATACTTTTTTCGCCCTTCTTGTCTACATGAATACAAGAGATCATAAAAATAGTGAACCTTTCGGTTCTAGCACCTTGAGATCTTCTGGTGCTATGCTCCGTCATGTGGAGCTTGTTGTAGATTTGGTTGGAAGCTATGGACACATACCACTTGCGGATGTCTCCGTAGTTGTAACAATTAGAGTCCAAGATTGTCACTTCAACCGTGCGGGGTTCATGGGTACCCACGGGGAATTCGTCGTCTTCCACCTCCAAGAAAATGCCATTTCTGGACATTTTCAATGGGGAGTCTTGCGACATTGTTTTTTGTAATTACATAAAGATAAAACAGTACTTTGGGGTAAACATGCTCACACAGCACAAAAAGGAAACAAAGTACTTGCATGAAAGGTTTTCCTCCTCGACTTCAAGTAAAAACCCTTTTACTCGAGGTTAACATTTTAATATAAAAAATAAAGTACTGACATAAGCAGGAAATCTAATCAGTACATCCAAAGAAATCATCCAGGTTAAATAACACAAGAATTTTGCTTGCGTTGTTATCTTCATCATCTTGATCCTTCTTTAGACTATCTTTAACCTTACTTGCATATGATTGCATTACCGTTTCACTACTTGAGGTACTTGCTGTCGCAGGGGCGTGTCTCTTCTTTCACCAATGTACCTTCCACGTGCCACAGGTATAATCGATTTCTGCTATTCGAAATTCAACTTTTCTGTCTCTTCCTGCCTTCGTCTCCCCAGGCTGGAATAACTTCCAATTTTCCGTCTTTCTTTATGACGCTATCCATAAAGCGGCAGAACAGCTGGTTGTATAGACCTGCCGTTAAACAGATTGGGCTAATCATCCTTCTGCCCTTTATCTGTAGGATGGTTGTGACCGGCTCAAACTTTTAGCTTTGGAGTTGTAGGAACTGCGGCTGATTTTTTTACTCTGTCATTTCCTTTTATAATCGCACTGCACACATAAATGATATAATCCCTTCGGTAGCTCAAAGAAAACAAAGCTGCAAAGCTGTCTCTCTTAAAGCCACACAAAAATCCGGAAAATAATCCGTAATCACAATCACCTCCAAGATAGGTAATCCAATAAATACAAACATTCTCAAAAGAGACTACTTTAATACTAAAAACAACACAGAAAAAAACCGGATAAATTCACAATGAAATATAAGAAAAATATAGCTAAACAACTTACATAAAATGTACACATAAGTGCATAAGACAATCTAACATTTACAGAATGCTATGTAAACGGGGAGTTAGTAACAGTTTAAGCAGGGGAATAAGAAACAACAGAGCAGTAATCCAACAAAGGGCAAACGCTGCAAGAGAGTTGTCTTCTCTTGAAGCAACACAAAAGCCCTGGACAATAATCCATAGAAAGCGAATATAATTTTTTAAAAATCAGGTCCGATGACCACTTAGCAAGGGGCTACGACCTGCGAATATAATTAAAAATCCCTTATCACTCCCTCCCTTTTCCTATCGCCATACTCCATGGGCATGCACTGAATCTATCATTACTAGCGAAGCATTTTACTTTGAGCTCATTTAATTTTTAAATGTATCTATTGGTCAGCTCCCTGCCCCCCTTTCTGAATTTCAAAATATATTTCCTTTTTGCTAATTTGAACCACATTTCACCATCATCAAAGGAAATAATCGAATAATTCATGCAGCAAGTAGGACTCCACATTTTCCAACTATCTTTTTTGTCGCCCTATCACATAATTACATTAATTACACATTCTCTTTTGACCCATTGCTTTTAAAACGTCCATGTAGATGAAAAGAATGTTTTGTAATTGTTACAGTTTAAAATTGAAGTTTTAATTTAAATTGTATTTAAAACATGAGGACGGGGAGATTGAAGGTATAAATGAACAGAGCGAATGACAGCTATTCTATAGCTAGCATCGGTACATTTAGTTTTTTTTATTAAAGTAAAGAATTCAGAAAAATAAATGTAAATGTAAGATAGATGTTTTTTTTAGCAATGCCATTGTTTTAAAATCCTTTATTGTATAATTTCTTTAAAAGATTTTGTGTATATCTCAATTGAGATCAAACTACATATGTTCGCTTTTAATGAAATAAACTACAACTGTTGAAATAATTATGATTAAAGTAAGTAAAATGTATTATGTATGCAAGTGTATATCATGTATGTATAAATATGACACCTGCTCCAACTGTCCAAACCCTTTATTGGAGAGGGGAAGCGGTAGGAGATGAAAAATAAAGTGCTTTAAAAAAATTATTTTCTTATCTTAGATTTTTTCATGATTTTTTTCTTGTCATGTCATATGTTAAAATCTGTTTTTTTTGTTTTTGTTGTTTCTTTTTCTTCGTAAAAGGTATTGCAGAAAAACAACTCTTGCTCTTATTGGTTATCTTTTCTTGTGATAAATGTTTTCATTTCTCTGTTAAGAATTGTGTCATGAGCTGTGGACTAATTTGTCACTGTTTCGTGTTGTACGGCAATTAGTTGTACATATCACATGTTTTGTTGATCAGTTTTTTCACACTTCTCTGTTATGGCAGGGGTGCCAACTTTGGTCACTACTACTATGGTGAAGCTAAGACAAGTTACCTCATTAAAAGATCTCGAGATACATACGAAAATCTCCATATGAGAGAATCGGGATAAAGTTTGATACTGTCCACACTGACAAAAAAGGTCACAAGGGCATTAGAAAATGGCTGCCTCAGATTCACCAGGAAAAAAAAGTAATTGATATTGTCTCTAAGTTCTTTTTCCAAATAAACTTAGATCTACATACAAGATGTTTTAGATGAAAGCAAATTGCTGACATACGAGAAAAAAAATTGAGTAGCTGGATTAACGGATTTAACTGTTCGTGGAAAAGAAACACCATTAAGAAGTGTCAACAAAAAGCACTTAGTACATCGGATCTAGTTAATAACACCCAACTCAATTCTGAAACACTCTGAAAGGGGATGGGGGGGGGGGGGGGATCTCATCAGACAGGTTTAGTTTGACAGTTTGGGGTCATCCATTTACGACGTCCATAATAATTTGGAATTTTTTACCCCCCCCCCCCCCCTCCACACGCGTGTCCACTTAAGACGCACTTATTAATTTTCATTTACAAGCAATGTGTACATTAACTGATAATGTTACTTAGTGATTTGATATTTTAGGTAACATCTATTACTAGGCCTAAATAAAAATTGGGCGTTAAACTTTTCCAAGATGTCCGCAAGTGTAGGGCGTATAAACTAACCGTGTGAATGTGCTAAAACTGTCTAAAATTGTTCTTTATTGAAAGAGTGATAGCGCTGGGACGCTGTATAAGCTGCCTCTCAATTTTAAAGACTTATTTTACCCACTATTTTTCAAAGATTGCGGGGAGTCATTTTTTTAAAAATTGAAGATGCTGTAGACTGAACTTTTAACTGTCATTAGTGGCTGTCTAGCTATCAACGACTATTTGGGTTCGGTTAAATTTGGTTACTCAACGTGACGTCATTATACTACTTTAAGGGATCATCTAAAACGTTTTCTTTTGACGATTTTTACCTCCCCCCTCCCTCCGTCACACATCGTCACAAAAAGCCAGACACCCCTAAAATGACGTCACAACTGAGCCTACTACCACCCCCTCAAAATTGTATTTGAATTTTTCTTAAAACAGCGATATTTCCCCCCAAATCTTTTCTGAACTCTGTCAGCATAGTTCTAATCAATTCCTTTTAAAATTTATGAAAGCAGTTTTCTAAAACGCAAAATAACGGCTACAATTAGTTTTCTAACATTGCTTTTTTTCAAATGTAAAGTGTGACGTCACACCATCTGAACACCCCCTCCCCCTCATCACACACCGACACAAAATAACGGACCCCCTCCCACTTCGAGTGACGTCATTTATGGACAACCCCTTACTCAACTACTGCATGTGTTTCCATAACAACCGCCTCTTTCCATTTTTTGTGGTCGCGCTGACCGTTAGTCCTACACATCTGACCAAGCGTGCATATTATACACGCGCTGATATTTGTAACGTGGTTATTTTAATTTTTTACTTGAAAGAAAAATTGACTAAATCTACTTCATCTTAGGCTTACACACAAAATAATACTATGATTTAGCTACAATTTTTTTAAATATTTAAAAATAAACATGAGATACTATGAATTGTGTTAGAAAATTGCCGCGTTCACTGCCCCATCCCCTTCCGCTTAAAAATCGTTTTTTTTAGGTGGAGGGGGGGGGGTATATAGCTGGGCATAGTGCTGACCACACTATCTCTTCATATGCCGAGGTCACAGAAACAAGTGAACTCTACTTCACTTGCCCCATAGACCGTCAGGTTTGAAAGGAAACTTTACTTTTATAAAAACAATTGGGTGCTCGAACGGATTAAAGGCTTTTCAATTAACTTAATTAAATGGAAACAATAGCTTTGACTTTGAGATACGAACAATTTGACATACGAGTAAGTTTAGAAAACAAATTAAACTCCTATCCGGAGGTACCATTGTATATCGCCTTTATTAGTGTTTCTTCCAGACTTTTTTCTCCGGGGGGGGGGGGGGGGGGGTACTGGAAATTTTCGGGGGGGGAGGGGGGGCGGTAGACTTTCTTCGGGGGGGGGGGGGGGGGGGCGGACACTGTTAAAAGTATATATTTTCTATATAAATTTCGTTCGGAGGGGGGGGGGGGGCGGTACATTTTTTGCCCCCCCCCCCCCCCCCCCCCCGACTTTATCCTCTTAACTCTACAAGAGTAGGATTACGGCCGCGACGCTTTAATCCAAGGCAAAGACGGGAAATAATGAAGCAAGATGGAAAAGCCGGAATGCTTTTCAGCATCACAAATAATCGGCCCTTTAAATTTCCTAGACAGCACATTGGTACAAACCGAGTAACAGGGTCAGCGAGTACACGACACACTCGGCCGATGACAAAATGATCAACGCCCAGACAGCAGCTGTCGTCTCGACTGGAAAGGGGAGACCACTCTACAACACTTGTCTATAATTATAGATTATTCCCCCTTGTTTTAAACAGATACGGCAATAAAAATTAAAAGTAAAAGAAACGATTCTCGCGAACGACAGCCTATTATTAGGCCCCTCCCCTTCCCCCAACTTACATGACTCCCTCCTCCTCCCCCCGCATGGTAACCTTAGACAACACGGGTAGGCGGCGAATATACACACCAGGCTAGGAGACTAACGATCCGGCAAGAATTTCGCGGACAGTTTATTCGGACGCGACCATTCTCAACCCCATCCCAGCTAAACTTATGGAGGGATGAGCGATAGTGACCAACTTACAGAGGACACGACCTTATAGGGCATGAGGCGACCAGTGGCGTAGCCAGGATCGTCTCAAAAGGGGGGGGGGGGGGTCCAATTTTTACCCGGGGACAAATTTTCGATTTGCACCCCCCACCCCCTCAAACTTTCGATGTGCACCCCCTCATACTTTTTATATATATACCGAGGGGTCTATGGCGGGGGTTATGACCCCCTAACCCCCCCCCCCCTGCCTACGCCACTGGAGGCGACAGCCAGAAGAGAAATCTAAGGAAAACAGGACCAGTTTTCCTTTTTCCGGGGGGGGGGGGCTAGTAAAAGTATATGTCTTCTATATAAATTCCATTTCGTTCGGGAGGGGGCGGTAGACTTTCTTCGGTGGGGGGGGGGGGGGCGGAATGGTGGAAGAAACTCTGAATAAGACAAATGCAACCATAGACGCAAGACGGACAGACTATTTCCAGACTAGCCGAAAGAAATGAACATGTCCATCTAAGTTTTATTTATCGCCTTTCTAACACCATTAAAGACGACAGACTAAAACAAATGTATAAGGTCAAAGAGTACATTACACACAACACACTTTCAAACGGGTCATATCAAGATAGACGCAACCCTGACATAGAAAAGCGCGGGAATGTTAGTGTTACATAAGGGGAGACCACCCAATAGCGCTATCACTAAAAAAACAACAACACACTAATGAATTATTATTCCCCCTTTCCACAGTTACTATAGGATGAATATTTGCCGGATATTGAAGCCACCTCGTTACGTCAACATCCCCACCCCTTTCTTTACCTACCCGCCCCTCCACAACTATTCACTCGACACATAAACGTCATCTAGGACACAGACGCGATGGGTGACACAACACGCGCTGCCAAAGTTGGCCTTGAAATTGAAGCACAGTAAACAGGGGAGAACACCCAAACACCCTAATTCTAGATGTGTTGTTTGTTCTTACCAGCAAGTTTGCGCGCTGATTGTATGTTTTAAAATTTAAAATAAAATGTTTATATTTTATTTTTTCGGACGTGTTTTTCTTTTCTTTTTTTGTGTGTGCTTTTTTTAAAGGATGTTTTATTTCATGGATTATTTTATGTGTGGTTATCTTTATCAATTTGTTTATATAGATCTAGATCTAGATCTAGAGCTAAATCTATGGATTTATCTAGAATCTAGCTAGACTAGACTTAGATCTAGATCTAGATCTAATCTAGATCTAGAATTAGAATCTAGATCTAGAAGATCTAGATCTAGAATCTAGATTTTATTCTAGATAGTAACTGATAGTTAGATAGATCTAGAATCAAGAATAGATCTAGAATCTAGATCTAGATAAGATTCTAAATAATTGTGTTTTCTAGATGATAGATCTAGAGCTAAATCTATCTATGGATTTATCTAGAGTCATCTAGACTTAGAATTAGAATCTAGATCTAGACTCTAGATTTAGATAGATGTAGAATCAAGAATAGATCTAGAATAGAATCTAGAATCTAGATCTAGAATCTGGATCCAGAACTAGACTAGATTCTAGATCTAGATACAGATCTAGACTAGATTCTAGTTAATAATTGTATTTTCTAAGCCGTGGACTTGTCCTCATAGGTTCGTGTTTTACATTTTTTATTTGTTGACAGAAGACAGGCTATTCTCGCCCTCCTTTAACCTTGTTGTTTTCTATTTTTACCTAGATTTCTAGATCTAGACTAGAACTAGAGGTCCAGAATCTAGACTAGACACTAAGACAGTTTACGCAGTGAAGATGACCCAAGAAAACATTCCCTCACTAAAAATGTATAGGGATGGCATATTCCTAGTAGTGGAAGATGATGGATTTCCGCTGGAAATACATCCAGCTAGAAGTGTAGAGGTTACAATCTTGAACTCAACGGCCATAGCAGGAATTCCTTTCGAAACGTTCAAGAGGCAATTCTCCGCCATGACCGGCCTGCCCATGAGTGAGATAGTGGGAGTGTATAACTACGGCCAAGTTAAAGTATGGCACGCGACAATCCTGTCTGAGGAGAAGTATCAAACTCTGAATATGAGAGTGTTCGGTGCTAGGAGGAGGAGGGGAGAACAAGGAGAGAGGTTTACTATTTACAAGTTTGTAACAAAGCATATCGACAACAAGGGCCAGCAGGGATAATGAAATGGCTGTAAAAGAATATTTTATGCCTTTTGAACTTTTCCTGCTTTCGTAATTTTCAAATTAAGTTTCTAATTACTGGACCAATTAGGAATTAGAGTTACCTCTTGATGTATTTTGTCACATATTGTTATCAATCATATTTACTTTTCGTCTTCCCCCACATCTTATTTTGTAATTTAAAAATAATTATTGTTCAGAATTGTTATCCCCAAAAACACCAATAAATAGCTATCAAATGTTAATTGCTTTATTTAAGTCTACAGCACACTCAAAGGGAAATAAACTTAAAATTACTGCAAAAACCGTGACGCCAGAATTACATCCCTTCTATTTGTGTCTCACTGACAACTAATCGTATCTGCTTTTTTTTTATTTTTTTATTTTACCATTTCTTGTTTCTCTTTTAAATTGAAGTATTTGTAATTACTTTGTTTTGATTTTAAAATTAAAAATAAAAAATAAAAAAGAGGGACTGATGTAGATTGGTAAAAAATAGTCTGAGTGATTGACTCTTTATTAAATGCTGTACAGTTCATTTATTTCCCGCCCATTTATCTACTTTCTTTCAGGACAAACCATTCCTCTATATCGACCCAATTCATAAATTTGGCACAGATGGCCCGCTGCACACCCTTTCTCCGTCCCGAGATTGTCATCTATTCTTTACTATATTCTATATTTTTCTATTATGTTCTTTGCTGTTTCATTTGTTTTATCCTGTTCTATTCGCAGCTAATCATGTTTTATGTTTTTTTTTAACCAACGGGTGTTTTGTTTTCCACCAGTAGCTTAACACTAATACAAAATCTGATTTTTAAAGATGAATATTAGTTCATGCATGGCCAGCGAGAAACATGACGTCACACACTGGTAGCCCTGGCTTACGGGAAGGGGCGGGCTAGTCGAGAGGAGGAACATCCGTTTGGTAGTGGCACATTAAATTGTAAACAGTGGATCTCTTACAAGAAATGTGAAGGGGAGGGAAGTTGGGTCCCTCACTTGTAGCCTCCCCTGATTGTGTTATCCAAAGACCGGTACTGCTAATGTGTACATAGTTGTAGCCCTTGACTGTGTTGTGTTATGGAATGATAGGTGTTCACGTGGAGATTGACAGTTGGCGTGTACTGGGTCGTGTGTACGTGTACGGCAGTTGGTTGCGGAGTTTGGCAGTAGAGTGGACTTGTGTGCCGGGCATTGATTAAATAAATGGTTATTGTATTCTGTTTTATTTATCTTTTATGATAAACTTGTTATTATGAAGCTAAATTATCTTTATTATTTTTATTAAGTATCTTGTATAGTTTTGTACGTCATAGTATTATTTGAAAAACCTGACAGAAGATATTTACTGATTCATAAAACGTTGTCAAATTATATTGCCTGAAAACATGAAAAGGGTGAATGATACAGAGGAATCGACTCTAATAGTTAAACTGTAAAAGTGGGGATAAATAGACTGTCGACTCCCACCTTTTGCTTTCACAAGACAACCCACCCGATGAGCTAAATGTTGTGTAGGCGGTGAGAACAAAACCCCCTTTACCCACAAGTTAGAAGTGATACATGCGGTACTGTCATTCACTAACAGAATGGAAGCATTGATGAGTAACGGCAAACAACAGAAAAGCACAGTCCAACCACCTACAAAAAAGTCCGACAAGGCATCGGCCTCTGTTTAATTTTCGAACCTGACGGTCGATAGGGCAAGTGAAGTAGAGTTAACGTGTTTCTGTGACCTCTGCATATGAGTGGATAGTGTGGTCAGCCGCATTTACTTTCCCTAACGTGAGTTATGTACCCATCAGAGCTGGGTGAACCCAGGAACGTTCTACCGACTTGAACTCCAAACATTCTACTTAGCAGTCTAGGTATCTACCGCTAGACCACGCCGTTGATGCTGTGTGGGGGAAAAAAAGAAAAACAACTCACACGCTAAACATTCAATTGGCATAACACAAAGTTTTTCAATTAAAACTTAAAAACCTTTTATTATTCACAATTCTGTGCACATTCAATATTTTAAATGATTTTATTTGTTAAATGTATTAGCAAGTATGGTTGTTTAACTAAACAAAGTTTAAAATATGAGACTATTATCACGGTTACGCATTAAATAGAATTATTAAGTAGACATGTGAAGATTCAGCTAAATCAATATTTCAGAGACAAAAAATACAAGGTTCAACAGGATTTGTACTGTAGACCCTACAAAATAAAAGGCCTGATTAAAATACACCCAAGTTTGACTTTAGTTACTCATGTAGTGGAAAGGAGCAGACCTAAATAAATGAAATACGGTAAATTAACTAAAATAAGTTGTAAGATAAATAAAAGTATTTAGTAAATATTACAACATAAATGCATACACATTTTTTTTTTATGTAGACATGTTCAATCTCATTAAAACGTAAAACAAAAACAACCAAAAAAAAAATACAAAAACAAAAAAAAAACAGAATAAGATTTTTATGTGACCCTCCATTTGATCGAGTCCATCGTTTTCTCAGACAAGAATTTGTTGTCAACACAATGACCAGCCGCTTTTGTTTGTCCACTCTCGTCAGTTACCCGTCAGAAATGTCTGCATTCAGTGACATCCGCTGTCTCAGCCAGGTACAAGACACAAGTACCCTGTCTCAGCCAGGTACAAGACACAAGTACTCTGTCTCAGCCAGGTACAAGACACAAGTACTCTGTCTCAGCCAGGTACAAGACACAAGTACTCTGTCTCAGCCAGGTACAAGACACAAGTACTCTGTCTCAGCCAGGTACAAGACACAAGTACTCTGTCTCAGCCAGGTACAAGACACAAGTACTCTGTCTAAGCCAGGTACAAGTTACAAGTACTCTGTCTCAGCCAGGTACAATACACAAGTAGAGTCTCAGCCAGGTACAAGACACAAGTACTCTGTCTCAGCCAGGTACAAGACACAAGTACCCTGTCTCAGCCAGGTACAAGACACAAGTACTCTGTCTCAGCCAGGTACAAGACACAAGTACTCTGTCTCAGCCAGGTACAAGACAAAAGTAGAGTCTCAGTCAGGTACAAGACACAAGTACTCTGTCTCAGACTGGTACAAGACACAAGTACTCTGTCTCAGCCAGGCACAAGAGACAAGTAGAGTCTCAGCCAGGTACAAGACACAAGTACTCTGTCTCAGCCAGGTACAAGACACAAGTAGAGCCTCAGCCAGGTACAAGACACAAGTACTCTGTCTCAGCCAGGTACAAGACACAAGTAGAGTCTCAGCCAGGTACAAGACACAAGTACTCTGTCTCAGCCAGGTACAAGACAAAAGTAGAGTCTCAGTCAGGTACAAGACACAAGTTCTCTGTCTCAGACTGGTACAAGACACAAGTACTCTGTCTCAGCCAGGTACAAGACACAAGTAGAGCCTCAGCCAGGTACAAGACACAAGTACTCTGTCTCAGCCAGGTACAAGACACAAGTAGAGTCTCAGCCAGGTACAAGACACAAGTAGAGTATCAGCCAGGTACAAGACACAAGTACTCTGTCTCAGCCAGGTACAAGACACAAGTACCCTGTCTCAGCCAGGTACAAGACACAAGTACTCTGTCTCAGCCAGGTACAAGACACAAGTAGTGTCTCAGAGAGGTATAAGACAAGTACTCTGTCTCAGCCAGGTACAAGACACAAGTACTCTGTCTCAGCCAGGTACAAGACACAAGTAGAGTCTCAGCCAGGTACAAGACACAAGTAGAGTCTCAGCCATGTACAGGACACAAGTAGAGTCTCAGTCAGGTACAAGACTCAAGTAATCTGTCTCAGCCAGGTACAAGACACAAGTAGAGTATCAGTCAGGTACAAGACAAGTACACTGTCTCAGCCAGGTACAAGAGAAGTACATTTTTATAATTGTCAGGTTACTGTAAAGTTATTGTTATCGTCAAGTCAATGTCTTTTGTTGCCACATAAATGCAATTGGCCAGGTAATTCAATGTCATTATTGAGTTATTCAATGGAGCTATCTAAAAGGTAAAAAAAAAAAAACCATTCCACAACGGTCCATGTACTTTACTAAGCGCTAATTGTTCATTGTTACTATGAAATCAAGAAGACTAGAGAGTAAAATGTAATGATTAAACATAATTTTTTACTATATATAAATCAAACGTGTAACACATGATGGAGAAGGTGTGACGGGTGGTTAGACATTATAGATTAAATGAAAATAAATTATTGTATTGTTTGTGTACTGAGCGTCTAACAATATTGTGTGTCTTCAACAGAAACAAGGGATGCTACCTAGTTTTACTGTAGAAATGTGTATTTTTCTTGTTATTTCCCTTTGATCAGCTGTCAGATAGTCAACGCTTGTCCCTCTTTGTGGATAAAATCGGTCCATCGCTGTTCACGGTTTTAACGCGTTCATTCCTAATCGTACGGTTTAGGTGTTGGTTTGTCCTTCACCATCATTATTTTTTTTTTAATTTGGCAATTTTATTCCTAAAGTTTCAAACAGTTGATCAATTGTGTCTTCTATTTTTTGTCAAGTAGTGTTAATTAAATTAATTCATTTAAGTGTGATTGCTTTATCACCTAATATCCTAATATACAAGACACTTTCTCAACAATCAATGAAACTTCGACAATGTTTTTCTTCCAGTCTACTTCTTTCTAGATGGGATGGGGAGGGGGGGGGGGGGGGGGAGAATACACTCTAAAGAAAAACAAGTAAAATAAAAAGTCTAGTGACAATTTAAGCGCGATTTCCTTAATTAATTTTTTGTGACCGAACGAAAGGATATTTTTGAAAACTTTCTTCGGCAATATTGTTCTAAATTCAAGTCGCTAAGTGGTCTGGTTGCCGACATATGGGCCAAAAACTGCATTTTTTCGAGTTTTTTTGGCTTTTCCGGGAAATCCAGGAAGGAATTCCGGGAATTTTTTTGGCCCACAATCATCCTCGAAACTTGCTAAACATATTTGCTTTTGAACTAGTCCTCGATATTGCTTCGTTGAGGAGGAGATACGACTTAAAGCTGCGGACACACACACATCCATCCATCCATCCAGAAATAACGAATTAATAATCGCAATTGTCAGTGTGGAAATGGTGTGAACGGTAGACATTTTTCGAAGATGCCATGAAGATACTTGCAATAAGCAGTTGGACATTGTGTCCCTCGAATATTTTCTTTAAACACGATCGATAGTTCGCGATGTAGATAGCGCTGCTATCATATCATTCTATACACGGCAATGCACGATCTAGTATCATTCGGATGAATGGGCGAGCCTCCCATATCTTGGCCAGGGTAGCCTGAAAGAATCATTAGGTAAATGATAATTAATTATAGGTAAAATGTTAGGTAATCATAAAATTCGCTTTTTCAGTTCGCTGAGTTAAAAAGCACTGTTGGAACATATATTTACAAATAAGTGGGCCTTATCTAAACAAGATATTCGCAATTATGTTCTTACTTTTTTTGATCTAGCTCTATTATTTCTCGAACGCAAACACATAATGGAATTTTTTCATATGATTTTCGTGTGTACAAAACCTTTATTTTAAAATGAATAAAATAGAAGATAAAATAAAATAAAAATATAATATTAAGCACACAAAAAATCTCTAATACAAATGAAGAAGAGATATGACGTAGTAACATGAATCAACACAATTTTTTTCCAGACACCATAAACATGGCCGTAATACACATTGTAAACAATTAGAAACCTTTGAAGGAAGAGGATTGCTTCTCTTGTTACTGAATATAAACATAAGACTACGTGTACCCATAAGTATGTACATACTTTTTCTGTTTTGAGGACGCTGTTATGCATAAAAGGAATAAGTAAAGCAGCGTGCATTTTTTTATAATAAGTTAAGGATAGCTGCTATAGTAGATCTATTTATTTAGAAACTCCATGTTGTATGACGAAGATATCCTAAGAACAAACTCCTTACATTTGAATTAGCTAGAGAACACAAAAGTTACATTATCAGAACTGGCGATCTGCGAGTCAGTTGAAGTAGAGCTCAGGTATTTTCTTGACCGCCCAGTGGTCAGCACTACGCTCATTCGCTTTTACTTTCTAAACATAAGCCAGGTACCCTAAACAGCTGGGTGGACTTTGGGACGTCCTTACTTAAGTTTGGAATCGATTTCGAGCATGTTTTCAAGCGCTGTACCTTACAACCACATAGTCTCGAATTATCTTCATTGTTGTTATACTTTTGCTTGGTCAGTTTGATAACCCCTTCCTCAATTAGATAATTGAGTGATTGTTTATTTATATCTACATCTGTAAAGCTGGTATTTGTCTTATATAAGAAGAAGACCCGTTCATATTGTTGACATGAACTAAAAAACGTGTTTCTGTTAAATTAGTCTTCAGAGTAGCAGTAACAATAATTAAAAAAAACTTTAATCATGCTTAGTATAATTAAGAAGTTGTATATGTTAGAAATTATGTTATAGAATTTTTTAGGTAGAGATCTAGATAATATGCTTGCTTTTAAGGCTACATATAATTTCATTTATAACTGTATTTATAATTACATGAATTCAACATTTTACTCTTTTGTTTCACTTCGCTAAGCCACTTTGATTGGCTATTTTATTCAACGTGAGTTATGTTAGGTAGCTTTCTACGCCCCCCTCCCACCTTTAAATATAATATGAAACTGCTTATTTTGATACACGGATACTTTTTAAATTCAACGCCGCCCTAATTAGTTAAAGTTTGGTTTTAATTAAGCCTACAAACAAGAAAAACTCATCGTTTTAACTGATTTTAAAATTTAGTTTCGTTACCGAAATACTTAAAAGCATGAAATGTGTCTAGTCTTTAGAAAATCATTAAAACACACACGTATGCTTTTACTATAATATATTTGTAGAAATTTGTCGTTTCGAGTATTTTCCATTTGCATGTCATAAACTCTTTGGATTTAAATTTTGTTTAATGTTATATTGTTAGGTTTAGGGTTTTCTAACATTTCGATGCCGAATGTTTAACTTTGTGAAAATGAAATAATCGCTCTTAAACGTAAGAGAAGTTTGTGTTTATCAACAGTATATTAAATATTTCAGGTTCAAATGTTCCTATATTACAATTTATTATTACTGTTACGTTTTTACATCTATGTTTGAAAGAGAATTAGGTAAAGGTAATAATAATATTAGTACAGCGCCGTTATTCTAAGATAAAAAGATATGAAAACAGCTGTAGGCCTACAGCAATATATTTTTTACTAAATTTAACTATTTTTTTTAACTTTCAGCTTTGCCTCCAAATCGACACTCACAAATGATATCCGCTTTTGTAAAGTTTACAGTTTTTGTTGGAGTCACTCTAGGCGCACCGGCTATAAGTAAGTTGAATTGATATACACATTGTGAGGAATCGTACATACTAGAGGCGACACAATTGGATTTATACATGTATATACTTTAATATATATATATATATATATATATATATATATATATATATATATATATATATATATAATTGTAGGGAGTTTTCATACAGGACACAAGACCTGGTGTGGTTTATTTGACTGTGTATTATGTGGGAAGTATTTCCAGAGAGTTTACAAATACATTTCAGCCTCCAAATTAAAAAGAAAAAATTATGAAAGTATTAAAGTGGTGTGGAATTGACGATACTGATCGATGGATAGGCCTAACAATGCTTAACATTTAACACAATTAAGAATTTCGAATCTGATATATACATCAGATATATATTTATATATATATATATATATATATATATATATATATATATATATATATATATATATATATATATATATATATATAATCTCTAGGCCAGATAATTAGGTTTAAAGACTTCCTAATCCAATAGATTATCTGATTAGGATTTAAGCCAGGGTTTTCGTTTCCCTCCGCAGAATGTCCGACCGGCTGGTTCGGCTCTAAGTGCCAGTATATGTGTCACTGCATGCCAAATACACCATGCAGCGCTACGGGGGACTGTAAATACGGATGTGAATACGGCTACTTTGGTCACAAGTGCCAGTATGGTAAAGTAGATTCAAGTAGAATGGATCATATTAAATAATTTATTGAAAGTATTTTGTCGTTAATCACATCCTATACTTAAATATTCTTGCGATAATGTTCAGCAATATTAAATAATATTTAAATTAACTGTGAGACAAGTGAGACGATTACTGTTGTATACAATTCACTGTGTCTCTATTATAGCAAAGCATCTCACACACCAGTTTAACTGCTAACTCGTTAGTATCGAGGTTGGACCCCGGGCTCGATTCTGTATGACGTCCCTGAGTACACCCAGCTTAGATGGGTACCTTACTCGCGTTATTGGAACAAAGGCGGCTGGGCATAATACTGACCACACTATCCCCTAGCATGCTGAGGTTATTGAAAACAGATGAACTCTACTTCTTGGCATAAAAAAGAAAAAAAAAAATGATGAATTAAAATCTTGTCATCTACCCCAGAATGAATCTGTTACCTGAAATAGATCTGTGTATATTCAGAAGGGAAAAGATGATGATAGTACAGAACATTGCCTTAGACGTAATAGCTAGAATATTATTTATATATAAAACAATGGTCTTAAAGTCCCATCACATTTCTTTGTAATACTAATGTTACTATTACATGTATACATTAATTACTATGTTTTAACAGTGGATTACTATATGCATTTTGACCCACGTGTAAGAGTTAATTTGACTGATTGTGACTTCCACGATAAAGTACACGTAGGGTATTTTAACAACTATTATCTGTCGCACTTTACGTGGGCTCGATTCATTTATAAAGGTAATTAAAGTAGATTTTAAATTCTTAGTTTTCTTTAAGTGATGTTAAACCCCAATATATCTATTAAGGCAAGGAAACAAGCCATCTTAAATGTGGCACCATGTGGAACCCTCCACCCACCCCAAATATTACGACACCCTAAGTTTCCTCTCTTTATTACAAACTCTTTTGTTTTTTAAATTGCTGCTTGCGTATTCTGCAAGAAAGACAGAAAAGAAAACACACAATTTCACAAAATTTCAACCATTCAAGGCGCATTAAAATGTGGTATATTATTGTTGACACTGATCCACGATTAGATTTAGAGTCTGTACATACACATTCAACTTATCGTATTCCCAGGCACACACTGAGACACAAACACACAAAGACATACAGTCTAATTTTAAGACTACGGTTTTTTTTTCTGAATCACCGAGGTGAAAAACGTAGAGATTTGTCAAAATCTCGATTTCCATTTTTTAAATATTAAAACACAAGCATTTTTTTTCTCTAAACAGATCATATTTTGTCAAATTACGAGGAGAATCGTGTTTATTCAAATATGAATAGCTATTTTGGATGCAAAAGATATTACATCTCCCGCTTGAGTAGTTACGGATTTGATTTCTTTTGCCAACCATTCCTTTTATTTCGACTACTGATAATGAAGCATTGGGAAAAAGATAATAGATGTAGGATACATTTCAGTCGAGGTCAGTCACCTATGATTTGTGTTATGAAGTGAGTATCTGGACTGGGTCGATGCTTGGATGAATACGTACACATACAACGACGATCCAAAAGAAAATAAGACAGGACGACCTTGATACATTTCTCATCTTTAATTAGATATAATTTACGTGACTACATCTTAATACATCGACGACGTACATAACGAAGACTTCTACACCCTCAAGCGACAAGAACAAGACTCAGACTGTCTATAACTATTTGCCTTAACAACCAAAACATACTCTCCCACGTCACATCCTAACTTGCTTAGTCACGCATTTAGAATATTTTATTAATTCCACTACACACATACTCTCAAACCCTCAACATCTTTTACTCATTCAATGAATGTTTTAAATACATGAAATTAGTTTAATAGGACGTAATATAATGTTCTATTTGTCATAATAAATTGGTGTGTTGTCAAAATAGTATTAAATACGGAAATCAACGTTTTTATTCACCTTATGTTCTACGCGATATTCTCAGCTATTAGGCCAAAAAATGTATAAAGACTAGTTTATATCAAGAACTAATCGCCCATTGTACTTCCTTTTCTACTGATGGAAACATAGAACATTGTGAATTAGCACTACAATATCAATTAGAAAACATAAAAAATTAAAGTTAAACTTAACTTTGATCTTCATTTCAATCCAAACCTAACTTCTAGAACTTGGTTATTCCATATGTGTTGACCATAGGAAGAAACCTGGCTCTAAAACAGCAGGCAACAGACCCTATCACAGTGGATGGGGATACAGGCAACTCCAATTGTTTGAACTCTAGTAGCTGGAGAGTTTCCTTGGCTAGACCATCTTATATAAATAGCATCATCATCCACACCGACAATGGTGAGATATATAAATAACGTCATCATCCACACCGACAATGGTGAGATATATAAATAACGTCATCCACACCGACAATGGTGAGATATATAAATAACGTCATCATCCACACCGACAATGGTGAGATATATAAATAACGTCATCATCCACACCGACAATGGTGAGATATATAAATAACGACATCATCCATACCGACAATGGTGAGATATATAAATAACGTCATCCACACCGACAATGGTGAGATATATAAATAACGTCATCATCCACACCGACAATGGTGAGATATATAAATAACGTCATCATCCACACCGACAATGGTGAGATATATAAATAACGTCATCATCCACACCGACAATGGTGAGATATATAAATAACGTCATCATCCACACCGACAATGGTGAGATATATAAATAACGTCATCATCCACACCGACAATGGTGAGATATATAAATAACATCATCCACACCGACAATGGTGAGATATATAAATAACGTCATCATCCACACCGACAATGGTGAGATATATAAATAACATCATCCACACCGACAATGGTGAGATATTCCTTCTGGAATACAAAACATAGTTCGTTACAGTAAAATAGAAAATATTTCAAAACATTAATTTATTCGCAGCCAAAAAAAATTGCATTTCTCTTTTATTAGAGGGAATCTGGTCCTTTACAGAGAATATATTTAGTTATTGTTTATAGAAATCTCATCTCATGCATTAATAAAGATGAGATTTTCTAATATTTACACAACTTTGACCTCTACGGCGTTTAGGTTATATAATCTTTCTTTAAAAACATAATTTCATATAAAGCACACCTATATCCTCTGAGGCATCTTTGAGGGGGGGGGGGGGGGGGGGGAGTTCACCGACTATCGCTCCCTCTAAACGAAATATAGCTATATCATGAAAATATATACTTTTAACACTTTTCACCTCCCCCCATAAATCTAAGTCCCCCCCCCCCCCCCCTCACGTAGCCAGGAGGAAAATATCTAAAGCAAAAACAAACCCCCCACTCGTTTTAGACCCAGTAATTGCAAGTTTTTTTAATTATTGCAGAGAATACGAGAGAGTCGCTTGACCTTGGCACTAAGCTTGCAGAGAATTCCGGTTGGGTTTGGGGATTTCTGAATAGTGTATATTTCAACTATTACGGCCGAGTGTGGGCTATACCTAGCATTGATAATGAAGCAGAAGTGTCGGAATTGGAAATCCGTGTTCGCAGTAACAAAACCATTCTGTTTTGTGAAGTGGAGGTTATCGGAGGCGAGTAAGCAGCTGTGGTTCTTGTGTCCAGAGTGTGTTTACTGCGCTTATTGTTGGGGTTATGGTGTGAAAGTTGCGGTGCTATATGAGTGTTAGTAAACGGTCTACTATAAATGATTGTAAATGCACATTTCGAAATAATGAATCACGGAATATAAAAAAAGTTAATAAAGATGTTTACATAACTCATAAAGCGGGATTTATGTCCCCTAAACTTTATCGAATATATATATATATATATATATATATATATATATATATATATATATATATATATATATATATATATATATATATATATATATATATATATATATATTATGGGGGATGACAACTCTGGGTATAGACATGAGTTTTAATCAATTTTTAATTATTTCAACTTTTTAAAATAAATTAGATTCTCGTAGAAAAAAATTACACACAAAGTGAGCAGCAAACAATGTCTGCAAAATAGTGCGAATTATTATTAGTACTTTATATGCGTTTTTTGTTGATGAGAAAACGGAAATAGCGTAAAGTATTACTTGTAGTTGACGGAAATTACTCAAAATTTAAACGAAGGCAGATAATTCAATCGTTTATGTATATGATAAACTTCGTTTATCTATCTTAAACAGTACTCAAGTTATAGGTTTTTGAAAAACCAAAAGTAGAATTATTTCCACTAAACCTTGATATAGTACTGAAAATTTTATATAATATTTATATATAAAATTTCATACACCGCCAAGTTTGGAAGGGAAACTTTAATTAACAAACATAATTACAATATCTTTGAGTAGTGTGTGTTGCTGACAATGGTCAGACATTTGCCATTAAACTTGCCTATTTGTCTACCACAACAGACATCCTATGTGCCCCCTTTCATTTTGGCCTGGAGTGTGAGCACGTCTGTTCTTGCCCGTTTCAGAAAAAAGACTGTGATGGTCTTCAGGAATGTTATGTGCCCCATAGACACGAATGGAATTGTAGATATGGTGAGTAATATTTGCATCCTATTGTAGAATTACGAGATTATTCCATTTAAATTGAAATAAAATTCGTTACACGTCAATAATTGGCCTCTATATGTCTAATGTTAAACATGTTTGAGGAAAATAATTTATAAAATATTTATTGCTCAAAACGCATTGTGCTTTACAACACGTTGAACGATATTAGCGATAAAGCAAAGAAAAAACCAAATTATAGCTAAAAATCCGACACAAATTAAAAAACAAACGCTACCAGTACGTATTATAAAATTTTTTTTTTTATACATAATTGCCCCAAAATCTTTGTTGAAATTACCTTCTGTTTTCCCCATAAAATACAAAGATTATATTGAAAAATACCACTGGTCAGTTTTTACCCATTTCTAGATTTGTTACCGGATATGGCGAGTTTTTTCTGACACCCCAAGACGTTCTTCTACGACCTCACAAAATATCAAGGGGGGGGGGGTCGTTCGGCAAAAGATTTTTTGATATATAGCTCATAGAAATATAATTTTATTCGCGGTCATTTTTTAGCACTCGTCGAGGGCTTTGAGTCAAACCGACAGTTTTTCAATACGGCCTAGACATCCATCTAGGACATCCTTTTGAGACGGAAGAGCCAAAAGTTACCATTTACTTAATTTCTCAGCTTTCAAAGAGCCACTAACATTTTTATTTCAATATTGTGATATTTGATTTGGATTAGGTATATATATATATATATATATATATATATATATATATATATATATATATATATATATATATATATATATATATATATATATATATATATATATATATATATATATATATATATATATATATATATATATATATATATATATATATATATATATATATATATATATATATATATATATATATATACATACATTTATTTATATAAAGCAATGTATGTATGTGTGTGTCTGTCTTTTATTAATTACTACACCTTTCATCCGATCGCCATGAAATTTTAGGAAGTTGTTGAGAATACTCCTAGGGAGGTATCTGCGAAAATAAAATGTTAAATTCGCTGGGGTGGCGCCCCGACAGGAAGCGATTCGATTTATAAAAGTAAAAGTCGATTGCAGATTGACACCGTTCATCTGATCGTCATCGAACTTTAGATCAGGTCAGGGGAGGTTTCTGCAAAAAAAAAAAAATTTTTTTTTTTTAAATTTCGCAATGGCGGCGCCCCGTGAGGGTGCGGTATGTAAAAAAAATAAAAATCGGATAAGGTTCGACACCGTTTTTCCGAGTGCCATGAAACTTTCTAGAGTAGATGATATAATCCCGAGAAGATTTCTGCGAAAAAAACAATGTCTATGGGCAGCGCCCGGGAGATTTAGATTTTTGTCAATACACGGTTTGACTCTCAGAGTTCCTGAGCGGCTATGTTAACACTTGGCATCCGCGAAAGGCTTTGGATTCAACGAGTTGCTATAGTCGCTCACTAAATCGATTCACTCGCGTCCTCCGGCGTCTCTGCAGAGTGCGGTTTGGCGCCCAGGGCTATCCCGCGAGCACTACGCGCCTACGTTAGTTTTAAGAAGCACCCTACAATATTGATAATGCGGCACACGACATTCGATGATTAAACCGTGCTAGGGGCTGTACGCGACACCACTGCCATAGTGTAATCGGGTTTAAGATAGCGCCACTTTCCGCCCACGACACTTAGACGGTGAGTGATTAACGGTAATATTACGGTGACTTATAAACTTACACTCAATGCTTTCATACAGCACGCCTCGTGGCGGCAGTGTAGGTAAACCCAAGTCCCGATAATAATTTTATGAGTTTCAAGAATAAATTGAAATAATTATTAATATTTGTGCATGGGGCTGAAGAGCCGCATCTTGACATCAAAAGAGCCGCATGCGGCTCGCGAGCCGCAGGCTGCCGACCGCTGATCTAGGAGCATGCAAAAAATTAGCAAGGTGTTCTGAGGGTAATTACCCTAAAATCATCGTTGAAATTACCCTCTGTTTTCCCCATAAAAAATGAAGATTATACAGGGAAATACGACTGTTCAGTTTTGACCACTTTACAAATTTTTCCCAGATATGTTGTTTTTTATGACACCCCTAGGCGATCTTCTACCACCTCACAAAATATCAATGGCACCCGAGCACTATGCTTTATATATAGACTAGGCATACTGCCTAGCTTCGCTTAGGTTTTAAAAAAAAAAAAAAACATTTTAGATTTCAATGATTAATTAATTGGTGATTGGCTGTTATTTAAGTAGAGTGCTGACGTTTAATAAGTTTGAGTGACTTCATGTGGAAGTGCTAATATGTTCACACATTAATATCTCGGAAAGTGATTAGAACAGTAAAGGTTTCCCTAATAGTATAACTCGCGTATTATTTTAAATAAACTTTTAAAATTAATGTTTTACAATTTATTTACGATACATAATTTTATTTATAACGAAATTCTTATTTAAACGAATGATATAATTTGTACTTTTCAGTTTTTGTTGAAAATAATATAAAAAGAATTTTAAAAATATTACTTTAAAAAGTTACCTTTCTTGTAAATAGACCAAATGACGTAGTATGTTTACTTTTCACATACTATTGTTTATATAAGAAAATACGGCATCTGTACAAATCTAACGGCCCTTAAGGGTTTTTCCGAAGGGAATAAAGTTTTCTTGTTATCCCCCAGGGTCGGACTACGACCTCACAAAATATTAGGGGGATCATTCGGCAAATGTTTTAATATATAGCTCATATAAGAAGAATTTTACTCGCGGTCATTTTGTAGCACTCATCGAGGGTTTAGAGTCTGACCAACTGTATTTCCATACGGCCTTGGCATTTATCTAATTAGCCAGATGAACAGAGGTTAACTACCATAAAATTTCTGTTGTAATTACCCTGTTTTCCCCCAAAAAAAAGAAATATTATATAGGAAATACGACGGTCAGTTTTGACCACTTTACGAAGTTTTCCCAGATATGCCGAGTTTTTTTTATGGCAACCATATGCTTTCTTCTAACAGCTGACAAAGAATCAAGGGGGGGGGGGGTCGTTAGGCAATAGTTTTGTTTTCAGTTATAAAGCTCACATAAATAGAATTTCTTCGCGGTCACTTTTTACCCCTGGTCATACCGAAAGTATTTCCAAACGACCTAGCCATTTACGGAGTGCATGCAAAAAATTCTTTATAGTTATTTAAATAGTAGTCTATAATTTATTTTCTACTTTTTAGTGCATTATTACATAAAAGCTTGTTATTAAAACGTTTTTTATGAATTTTTAACATAAGACATCTGTTGATAAAACAAATACGCTCGGCCTTCACAATATAATAATAGACCAAATTGAAATTTATTAATAACATTTAATTGGAATATTTATTTAATATTTAGATCTAAAATTTACCTCTAAATCTAATCATGTTGTCAACGAAATTAGATCTAGATTTTGAGTGACTGGCTCTGCAAGGCAGACATATAATCTAGAATCTACTTATTTAATAAAATTTAACTACAAAATTAATTTAATGTAATTAAAAAAAATTAGATCTATATTTGATTCAAAATACGCCAATAATTAATTAAAAAAAAAATTAGGTCTAATAATAAAGAATGCAATTGTCTCAAAGATCTTGAATCTAGCTATAGATTGTAATAATTTTATCTAGCAAACAAAATTATATGAAATTGAAAGAGATTGTGCTATTAAATATTAGACTTAGATCTAGAATACGCTCCTTAAATTTAATTTTAAAAAAGCTTGCTTTTTTGTTCTAGAAGGCTTCTATAAATTACTTAGGCCTGCCTACTATGTGTCTAATAATATGTATCTGATACTAGACTAAGTTTAGTTAAATTTAGAAGCAGATCAGCTGCACTGATTTCATTTTTTCCCTCACACGGGCCGCTAATGGCTCTGTAATACAATTTTTTTAATAATCAGAAAAATTAACAAGGTTAGATTATTAACTGGGATGTTTCTTTTTGTCAGTACGAAAATCCAAACAGTTTCCTCACTTTGCGAATAATGCAATTAGCATTTATTTTTAGACGATCCAATCAGAAATTGAGATTGAGCTTCTCATAATATTCATAACGCTAACAATTACCGCCTCTGCGATAGTGTAATCGGGGGCTCCAGAGAGCGCCCCTCTACGTCTCTGACACATGGGCGGTCACCGAAGTGTGTTCTACCTCATTATTTCTGTTCGTGATTAACATACACTCAAGGTTTTCATGCGGTAGTGTAGGTAAACCTGTGTCCCGATATTTATGATTCAAACGCAGGCATTTTTAAAAATTCAAATAACTCACTTTTTGAAAACAATGTCAGGCGCCTAAGAATATATTATTAGTAACGCATTGATAAAACCCTTTTTCTATATTTCGACAGACTTTCTTCTATTCCAGCGGCAACGCGCGACACACACACACACACACACACACACGCACACACTCACGCACGCAAGAACGCACACACACACACACACACACACACACACATATATATATATATATATATATATATATATATATATATATATATATATATATATATATATATATATATATATATATATATATATATATATATATATATATATGTTACGGTCAAAGCCCGAAGTGCGGCCAAAGTGCGGATTGCGTGCATTGGCCGGCTCTCTTGGCCAAAGCCCGAAGAACCTAGCACTAAGAGCGTATTTCGTACATTGACCGGCCAATACGCGCACTGGCCGAGACGTACTGATCAATGTCCTATCTAGACTAAGTTGTGATCGCGTTTTCATTATTCTGGGTGCGGTTTCATTGTGAGTAACGTATTGTTTGGCTTTTTTTGTATAGCAGTATATATGCAAGGCGACTTGGATAGAAAAGGCCGTCAAACATAGCTGTCAAAAGAAAAAAAAAGTAAATCCATGTTAGTTTCCATATATGGGCTACAACTGTATGTGACAGCCTCATCCATGATGTGACAATCATCAAAGAACTAAATCAAAGACAGTCGGCGTCACCGACCACTTGCAACAAGACGGAACGTTCAAAAGACTTTGCCGCGCTCCTTGTAAGTTGAACAATAGTGTCCAAGCGACTTGAGATGGCCTGGGCGTCATGGAACACAGGTCAGCAGCTCACACTGGTTTGCAAACTCAAGGTGCTAAGATGCTTAAAACATCAAATACAAAATTTAAAGATGGTGAGGTGGGTGACAAAGTAAGCATCCGTGTTCCAGATGTTGACAGAGGTGATCCCCGAAGCGTGATTGTAGTTGTCATGGGCGTCGATGGCGGTCTCTACAAATTAGGAACGGAACATGGTGTTCTAAAACAAGTGTATGCTAGAAGTGAGTTTTCAATTCTTCACGAAAAACTGTTCTTATTGTCGTCAGTTGGCACTGAGGTAAATCACTACAAACCATCGCATCTTCACAATCATTGACTGAGGGGTTAAGGTTACACTCGCTGCAATTGCACAACTAAGTGCACAACAAATCGCTGCAAGTGTAAAAATAACAAGCTGCTATTTACTTCTAAATGCCATAAAAGTTCAACTTGTTGTAACAAATTATAATATTGATTGATTGAGACTATAGTACAATAAAAAATTTGGATTTTTCTGTTATTTACTTTAATTAATAATAAATAAAAGACTTAATTTCATTATCCTTACGGCATAAAAAAAAACAAAATCTGCTCATGATCTTCTAATTCGGACTTTGGCCGGTCGTCCCTAGCCAGATGATCTTCTAATTAAGACTTTGGCCGGTCCACCATGGCCAGTCTGCGGACTGGCCGGCCAAAGGCCGAAATCAATAGGTATTTCAGACTTTGGCTGGTCCACCATGGCCAGTCTGCGGATTGGCCGGCCAAATGCCGAAATGAAGCAAAGTTTCGGACTTTGACCGACCTATGGGAGGCGATATTGGCCAATCCGCACATTGGCCGACTTCGGGCTTTGACCGTAACATATATATATATATATATATATATATATATATATATATATATATATATATATATATATATATATATATATATATATATATATAGAGAGAGAGAGAGAGAGAGAGAGAGAGATACTGAATTTTGATAACTCTGATATTACTAATGATCCGTTGTACTTGTAGTCTGCATCAATCCCTATTTCGACCAAGGATGTGCCTCTATGCACCAGCGTACGTGTCGACCGGAGTTCTGTCACAATGTCGAGAGCTCATGCTTGGAGTGCATGCCACCATATAGGGTGTGCGAAAACGGTAACGTATTGGGTAGACCCACTAGGATCCGTGGGTTCAATTGTAAAACCAAAAATAGCAATCTATTATTACTCTTATATAGAAGGCAAACGTTCGTATGTACATAATTAAGTTGCTGATGTTTGTCGAGTGGAAATGAAAGTTGGAATAAGAAATCCAACAATACATATGGGCTCTATTTTAAATTGTTATATTACGCGTTTCAATGCCGTTCCTAAATTAATCCACTTTTAACATTACAACACTCTCAGGCATGATTTTGCGGCCTGGTCTGGCGGTAGAATAAAAGACTACACAGTGTCGGGTTTGAATTCTAGTCCACGTGTACAGTTACTTATGTTAGGGACCTTTTAGGTTGAGGACCAAGGTTGAGGTATTAACACAATTCTCCCGTAATGTACTAACAGAATGTACCCAGGTAGAAGAACTAACACAACTCTCACGTAATGTACTTGTTAAAGTCAATTGTCGTTCGAGACGGTCTATTCTTCTAGGTCTACCTGTTTAATACTTGGTTCAACTCTAAACACAATTCAAACTGTTCAAACCTTTATTTAACTTATCATCTTCACCATTACAACACAAGCCCTCGTCCCTAGCTGCTACTAACACCTTGGGATAACAATACCAGTAACAACACAGGGGTTAAAAACACACCGGGGTTAACTTAACTCACAGACGCCTCTTCCGTACGTTATAGACTATTCTAACCTATTGTAATCTAACCTACAACTGACCCGTAACAGTACCGAGGTAGAATAACTAACAAAACTATCCCTAAATATACCGATGTAGGGGAACTGCTTACTCTACCGCCATACCTACATTGGTTATTTGCTGTAATTTGCATACATGAATTTATCATCCATTTTAGATGCTCAGCATAAATACACGGACATTGCCAACCCGCTTATTAGAGGTAGGTGTTCAATCATTGAAGATAGCATCAACTAATCTTCTACTGCTCTTTATAAACTTCGATTACATTGCTTGCTCTAACTAAACTGATATCATGGTTTTGTTACGTATGACGACATTAGGTTTTAGTATTACCAGTATTATTATTATTAATGCTTTAATATAGCAGTCTTAAACCTAAATATTATTACACTCATTATGGTAAAAATATAGCCTATTAAAGGGTTTAGACTGTCTCGGGATTTTAGAACACATTTTTTGACTGTATCAGAATCTATTTAATCATATTTTTAGACGGTCTTAAGATTATATAAACTGCCTTGAGTATTTATCAACACATTTTAGAACTGTTTCGGAATTTGATAAAATTTTTTTTTGAATTTCTCAAAATGTGTTTAAACATACTTTTGGACTGTCTCGAGATTGTTGAAACCTATTTATAGACTGCGAACATGGAACCTACGGCCAGGGTTGTGGCTTAAACTGTAGCGTCAAATGTGAGAATCAGACCTGTGACAGCATCACAGGCCGGTGTTTGAGTTGTCCCCCTGGATGGCGGGGAGACTACTGTGAACAGGGTAAATTCGTTTTTATTGAACTTATTTGTAACGTTTGAAGAAAATCTGAAACACAAAAGTGTTAAGAGCATTTTTAAAAAATGTTACTCTGATAATAGCCGTCGCGAATACACACACACACACACACACACACACACACACACACACACACACACACACACACACACACACACACACACACACACACACACACACACACACACACACACACATACACATACACATACACATACACACACACACACACACACGCACACACACGCACACACACACACACACATATATATATATATATATATATATATATATATATATATATATATATATATATATATATATATATATATATATATATACATATATATATATATATATATATATATATATATATATATATATATATATATTTATATTTATATATACTAGGCTTCGCTTAGGCTTTCGAAAACATTGAGAATTTGAATGCTTAATTAATTCGCCAGAGGGTCGGTCTACGACCTCAGGAGTTATGAAGAGGTTCCTACGTGGACATTTTTTTTTTCGATGTATAGCTCATATAAGGCGCCGGTCAGTCGAGGTCAGTTTTGACCCCCTCATCGTAGACTTTTCGGCCTACGGTATCCGTTCTGTCGCCCCAAGGCAAGATCCTGCCAAATTTGAAGCGCCTACGGCGCCTGGAAGTGCCCTATCGGGCACCCGACAACTTTGCTTTATATATTGTAGAGATTAGCAAATTGCATAGATAAACAAAGATTTCAATAAAGTAATTAAGGCCTTAAATACTTTAGTATAGAAATGTATTATTTGAATACATTCTAGATCTAGGTAAGGTCTATATCTGTGTAAGTTTAGTTTTTCCATAGATCTAGACAGGCACACACTGATTAAGTGACTTAAATGATTCCGTTAAAAACTCGGCTATTCCACGGTATTCTTCTTGTTTTTAAAGCGATTTATTTTTATTAGTTTTTTAAGATCAGATCTATAGATTTAAATGAAATAGTTCATTTCTTCATCGGTAACCACAGCATATTAAATGCACTCGTTGATTAAGAGACTTAAAATTAAGAGACTTAAAAGATTTCTTTAAAAACGCGGTTGTTCAATGTTGTTTTTAGTAGACCGAGATAGATCTGGATTCTAGTCTAAATCCACATTTTAGCGTCTACGTCTAGTTTTTCCGTAGATCTAGTCTAGATCTAGAATCGAGATCTAGATCTATATCTAGAATCCAAATAGATAAAGTAAAAACTTATAAAAGTTTAGGCCGAGAAAATCGTATTGTATACATTTCATATCGTACGTAGAATCTAGCTCTCAATCATATTTGAATGAAATATTTCATTTCTTTATTTTATTCTAAACTCGGAAGATGACGTCATTAGTTTCGTGCTCTTTTAGTGTAAACAATAAGCGACGTCATTGTTAAATGCGTTTTTTTTCACAACCATATACGCTTTTCCTGTTGCATAATTAACACTGTTTTTCTACATTCGAATACGCCTTTATTTTTTATTTTTCTTCTTTAAATACAATTTTCGTTATACATTTAAAACATCTACCATATTATTTTCAATAAAATTCCGTTCAAATTCACGATATATCGCTGTAGATTCTGATGTGATGTCCGGCGAAAATATTTTGCTGACAGACAGAGAGAGAGAGAGAGAGAGAGAGAGAGAGAGAAGTGCGCACGTGGGCTATTATATATTAGGATATATATATATATATATATATATATATATATATATATATATATATATATATATATATATATATATATATATATATATATATATATATATATATATATATATATATATATATATATATAATTTTTGTGTATTTTCTACAAGTAAAGTATTTGATATGTAGGCACTCTCAAGTTACATACAATTACATTATAGCGTATAGGTTGCCTTAAGCTACATCCGGTATATTAATAATATCATAATACATAAAATTACAGAAATTGGTTTGGTCGACAAACATTTACGGTATTTCGATGTCGTAATATATCTCCGAAAATGTATTATTTACAGAAAAAGATAAAAAGCCAAATACTGTATTACTATAGAGAGTCACAGAAACTGTCTTTTTTTAAACACACGCGCGGAGTCTTTATAGTAATTTTACTATAGAGTTTTTAAATTTTATATCTTTTCTTTTTCAACTAATTTTAAAAGTTAATCGTTTTGATCGATCTGAAACTCTCGCGTCTATCTTTTTGCGCTGATTTAGCCGTTTGAATGTATAGGTTTTGTCTAAGATGCTTTGTGTGTTTGATCCAGTGATAGATGTTAACTATATATTTGAAATGATAACTTTTTAAAATTTTTAATTTAATTGTGTTTATGTTCACAGACTACGTATGCCATACAACATTTAATACGTAGGAAAAGTCTATGCAATTATACTAGATTTAATTTTTTTTAAATGTGGCAAGCGGCAAGCGATAGAATTAAAGCTACAAGTTTAAAAATTAAAGTCGTTAGTGAATCATCGATTACTCTCATTTTCATATTTTTGTATTGAGCATAAGCCACTGAAAATAACAATGAATTATTGTATCGATTTAAATATTTAATAAAACCGCACTCAACATCACATTGATCTGAACTTATGTGGCCATGGAGAGTAAAACGATGAATGTCATAACAATGGAACACCCAAGGTGATCAAATTAAACAAAATGATGAACGGGGGAATTTTTTTAGTTCAATCTAGGCTGTATCCCTTTTTATTATAGTTGGCTTTTGTTTGATGACTGTTATTCATGGATTATTAAGATGTAACATTATTCCTAATAATGGTTACCGATTTAAAAGAAAATGTTTTTTAACTCAAGTTAAATTATTTTTTTGTTAGGCCTGTTTTACTCTATAGTACACTCTACACACTTTACCTACGCCATGCAACGGTTTTAATTGTTATTTATTAATTTAGAAATGCAAAATCTAGAATATCTATTCTAATGTATATAAACTTAATGCTTAATACTAACTAGATCTCGATATTTAGATATAGGTCTATGTATTAATACACAATGATATAAATATATATATATATATATATATATATATATATATATATATATATATATATATATATATATATAACAAAATTATATATATATATATATATATATATACAATGTTATGATGTAAAAATTAATGCTGCTACTGACATTGGAAATCTGTTACACTTCCTTGAAAATTTCAATTGCTCTGTGTCATTGAAATAGTCCAATAAACTGTTTATACCTATTTTAAACAATATTAGTCACAGATTAGTCATGCAAGTAGCAAGACACATGTTTCAAAAATATTGGAAATGTAGACACAATTATCTGATTACGAAATAGTTATTCAACGCAAATTTTTTTACGTTTTATATCCGACAAGAAAGTATTTATATATTTAGATTGTGATAAACACTACTACGGAAAAAACTGTACGGAAACTTGCAGCGAAAACTGCGTCGACCAGCTGTGTAACATAACAGATGGCGTCTGTCTAAGCTGTCCTGTTGGGCGTCTGGGCGACTTCTGCGATGAAGGTGGGTGGAAATGCAGACGTTATGTGCAGTTTGTTGGGAATATCCTGAAAATTAAGCCAGGCAATAATGTTCATTGGTCTGAGGTAAACGTGTTTCATTACTTTAAACAAGGTGAAAAACGAACAAGTATATATATATATATATATATATATATATATATATATATATATATATATATATATATAATTTTTGTGTATTATGTACAAGTAAAGTATTTGATATGTAGGCACTCTCAAGTTACATACAATTACATTATAGCGTATAGGTTGCCTTAAGCTACATCCGGTATATAAATAATATCATAATACATAAAATTACAGAAATTGGTTTGGTCGGCAAACATTTGCGGCATTTCGATGTCGTAATCTATCTCCGAAAATGTATTATTTACAGGAAAGATAAAAAGCCAAATACTGTATTACTATAGAGAGTCACATAAACTGTTTTTTTTTAACATACGCCCGGAGTCTTTATAGTAATTTTACTATAGAGTTTTTAAATTTTATATCTTTTCTTTTTCAACTAATTTTAAAAGTTAATCGTTTTGATCGATCTGAAACTCTCGCGTCTACCTTTTTGCGCTAATTTAGCCGTTTGAATGTATAGGTTTTGTCTAAGATGCTTTGTGTGTTTGATCCAGTGATAGATGTTAACTATATATTTGAAATGATAACTTTTTTTTAAAGTTATAATTTAATTGTGTTTATGTTCACAGACTACGTATGCCATACAACATTTAATACGTAGGAAAAGTCTATGCAATTATACTAGATTTAATTTTTTTAAAATGTGGCAAGCGGCAAGCGATGTAATTAAAGCTACAAGTTTAAAAATTAAATTCGTTTGTGAATCATCGATTACACTCATTTTCATATTTTTGTATTGAGCATAAGCCATTGAAAATAACAATGAATTATTGTATCGATTTAAATATTTAATAAAACCGCACTCAACATCACATTGAACTGAACTTATGTGGCCATGGAGAGTAAAACGATGATTGTCATAACAATGGAACACCCAAGGTGATCAAATTAAACAAAATGATGAACGGGGGAATTTTTTTAGTTCAATCTAGGCTGGATCCCTTTTTATTATAGTTGGCTTTTGTTTGATGACTGTTATTCATAGATTATTAAGATGTAACATTATTCCTAATAATGGTTACCGATTTAAAAGAAAATGTTTTTTAACTCAAGTTAAATTATTTTTTGTAAAAATTAATGCTCCTACTGACATTGGAAATCTGTTACACTTCCATGAAAATTTCAATTGCTCTGTGTCATTGAAATAGTCCAATAAACTGTTTATACCTATTTTAAACAATATTAGTCACAGATTAGTCATGCAAGTAGCAAGACACATGTTTCAAAAATATTGGAAATGTAGACACAATTATCTGATTACGAAATAGTTATTCAACGTAATTTTTTACGTTTTATATCCGACAAGAAAGTATTTATATATTTAGATTGTGATAAACACTACTACGGAAAAAACTGTACGGAAACTTGCAGCGAAAACTGCGTCGACCAGCTGTGTAACATAACAGATGGCGTCTGTCTAAGCTGTCCTGTTGGGCGTCTGGGCGACTTCTGCGATGAAGGTGGGTGGAAATGCAGACGTTATGTGCAGTTTGTTGGGAATATCCTGAAAATTAAGCCAGGCAATAATGTTCATTGGTCTGAGGTAAACGTGTTTCATTACTTTAAACAAGGTGAAAAACGAACAAGTATATATATATACATATATATATATATATATATATATATATATATATATATATATATATATATATATATATATATATATATATAAGAATCATCTTTAGACCTAGCGATCCTTTAGGCAGATGAAGTGGAGGTCATATGTTTCTTGACCTCAGCATATGAAGGAAAGGTGTGTTCAGCACTTTGCCCAGCCTCTTTTGTCTTTCCCTAACATGAGTTAGGTACCCATCAGAGCTGGTCGGACTTAGTAACGATGTACAGACTTGAACCCGGATTCGAACTCAAAACCTTCGGAGTAGCAGCCGAGCGCTCTACCGCTTTTTCCAAGCATTAGACGTTTCTTTGCACAGGTCCTTTGAAGTGGTTAAGTGGTCAGCACTATGTGTAATTTCCCAAGGCGAGTCAGGTACCCATCACAATTGGGTAGACTAAGAGATTGCCCGAGGACGGTTGAGCCTTTAAATAGAATGGAATGTTTTTGGGTGCCCAATAAACTGGCATCAAAGGCCTTACCTTAAGGAAATTTGGAGACGTTATTCGATATCGAAGGCACGAACACGTATATTTTTGTTCCAAATATATAATTTAATTACTCTGCATAAATAAAACAATTTCTATATCAAGTTTAACTTGATTTATTACATTTTTGGAAAATCTTCATATTATACATAAAATGTGTTGATGTAACATTTGATATGTAATATTTAATTTATCCTGCAACGAATTTACTGGACATGGTTATAAACTGCTGCCAATATACTATATACGTAGTTGGTATTTTATTATTATATATATATAACCTTGAGTAGCTTATGTTCGGTTGTTATAGTTTTCTTGCAGGCTAATGAAACACGTGTGTTGTAATTTCCTTAAAACAAATGTATAACATAGGTCCACAAAAAATACAATTTCTTGTATAAAACACAAAAATAACAATCTACCGCCTCGGTAAAATAAATATTTTAAAGATTTTGATTAGAACAACTTTAACCCTTGAAATACTAGAACCACTTAAACCCTTTTAGAACCAATTTAACCCTTTAACTTCCACAGCATGTAGCGACACAACGTTCGGGCCCAACTGCAAACAACAATGTGACCCTGATTGTGTGTACGCAGCCATTGAGAACAAACGCCTGTGTGACGTCATCACCGGAGATTGTGTTTTAAAAAGCAAATTTCCAGCTGACCCAAATGTTCCTAAAGATGTGGCCGAGACGGGCTTGCCAAGAGAAAAATTGAACAGTCAGGACAAGGACTCGATCGGTATTCTAAACGGCTACAGGACATTACCCCCCTGGATATTTCCCCCCCGGACATTCCCCCCCCCGTATTTACCCCCCGGAGCAATTACCCCCCTGTCAATTACCCCCCTGTCAATTACCCCCCGGGGGAATTACCCCCCCCCCTCTCAAGTTAAAATCCTAACTCTAACTAGAATTTTATACCTATATACTGCTTTAATCCAAACCTTAAGAAAAAGACCAAATCCTAAGCATCCACCTTAGCCTAAAACTTCACACAAAACCAAAGTTAGACACAACCTTAACCCTAAAACTAGCTCTAACCCTAACCCTAACCCTAACCCTAACCCTAACCCTAACCCTAACCCTAACCCTAACCCTAACCCTAACCCTAACCCTAACCCTAACCCTAACCCTAACCCTAGCCCTAGCCCTAGCCCTAACCCTAACCCTAACCCTAGCCCTAAAACCTAACCCTAGCCCTAGCCCTAAAACCTAACCCTAACCCTAACCCTAGCCCTAAAACCTAACCATAACCCTAGCCCTAGCCGTAAACCTAACCATAAACCTAGCCCTAACCCTAACTCTAACCCTGTCCGGGGGGGGGGGGGGGTAATGTCCTACTGGGCGGGGGGTAATTGACAGGGGGGTAATTGACAGGGGGGTAATTACTCTGGGGGGTAATGTTGGGGGGGGGGGAATATCCGGGGGGTAATTGAAAGGGGGGAAATGCCCTGTTCCCATTCTAAACATAGTTTATGACAAATTTAAATCTTAATTTATACATATTCCAATAAATGAAATTAGTGGTAGTTTTAACGGGTCTTCATTTTACCTGAGGTGAGACAATACCTTGTACGTAGTGTTTCTTTCGATCGAACTTTTTTCACCGTGGGCGGCGCACTTGACATTTTTGGAAGGGGGTGGGGCGGACTAAATTTTCTGGGGTTAAAGCATACATTTTCTATATCAATTTCATTTCGATTTGGGGGTGGGGTGGGGGGTGGGCAGTAGACTCTCTTCAGTCTCCCCAGTAATTGATGCCTGAAAGAAACTCTGCTTACATAACTAACATCACTATATTGGACCCGATGGTATTTTTATATGAGTATGTTATGTTCACTCGTGTATTTGTTACTTAATTTTTTATTCATTTATTTTTATTGTGTTTCCATATGTATTTGTATATACATTCCTGTATGGTTCGAGAATGTATATACATCAAGTTTAATACATGACAGAATGTAAATAATTTACAGAAGACAAGGTTGATACATATATACTGTATTTACTGATTGTGCTGCTCGCATTACTTATTGCAATCCTGGTCTGCATATTCATACGCAGGTTCGTAGCGCTGTGCAGGGTACTGATTTAATAACTTGTTCTATTTCAATACATTTGCTATTGTGAACAGACTAAATAAGAGAAAATATTCGAGAAGTCTCGAGTTTGAAACCCGGACAGACGAGGCTTAATAGCTGGGGACTGCTACTCATCTGGGAGAGGCACCTCTAAAATCAAACAATTGCTGCCTTATAGTTTGTTCTTGGTTGGACAAGGCTATTGAATCCAATCCAAGAAGAAAACCATAAAAGAAAGAGTATAGAAAATACCAGAGTCAACGGCCTATATGGCACATGAAAAGTTGATAGGAAATATTGAATTGTGTTGGTGGGGATCGCTTTATAGACTTAGAATTAAGAGCGTAGAAGAAGAAAAAAAATGTATAGATTTCCTTATAAAATATATTCTAAACCACGTATCCTCTATCTGTCTAGAAAAAGGAAAACAGTTAAGACGGAGGCTGTCGAAGGTAAATCCTATTCTGTTTCATTTTATTCTGTCTCTCGATTTTACCGATTTCATTCTTATTGTGTTGTATATGAGGATGTTTATGATATATACATGTTGAATATATATATATATATATATATATATATATATATATATATATATATATATATATATATATATATATGTATGTATGTGTGTGTGTGTGTGTTCTTTTTGGAGAAAAAAAACATTGGGGATTTGTCGTCTTTTTAAGACACCTGCCTTTGGATGAATGTCCGTCACCTATATGTGTATTAATGTCGTGTTATAGCAGTGTATGTTTTATTTATTTCCGAATGAAACCACCAAAACAGATACGTCAGTGCCCATCGCGAATCTCAAGGTCTACATACTGGGACACAACAAGGAATTCTTTCTTAACCAGTTCAAGGTAGTCACTAAAAAAAAAGAATTATTTCTTCTTTTTCGTTTCTTTGAAATTTAATTGTGTGTTTACTTCAAGTATATTTTAAAAATGCTTAATGAAAAATACTTTTTCTGTGTTATTTTTTACATGATAGTATTTATCTTCCACAGTCTATACCGACTGTGTATGTTGGTAAAAAAACATCAGAGAAAAAGGACACAGATGGTACCTGTAAGTCGTTGTTTTTTTTTTATTAAATCGTCATCGTTTTATGTTTGAAATGTGTGTGTGAGGAAATAAGCTTATGTTTGTTATTGGGTGAGACCTGAATTTATCACGTGAATGTTGAAAGCTGTAACTTACGTCTAAGTGGGATGTTAACCCTTGATTTACTGAATTAGAGTCTGAATGAATTTTTTCTTAAAATAATAAATAAATAGAACAAAGTGTTGTATACGCGTAACGAGTAAATCAGGGAATATATAAGTATTGCAGTGCGTGACATAGTATAGAAGGGTGCGACAGTAATGACTAATAGCTCTAAAATAATGTGACGGAATGTTTGCCATCAGACCAATATTCACTATACTATTGATTTAATTTTCAATTTTCTTAATTTCAAATTATTATTTTAAAATACGTTTAAAAAATTCAATTCATCACCAATCAAGAACTAACATCCCCATTACACACACATTTCTTCATATCTATTTAAACACCTTTTACACCCTAACTGACCATTGGTCTGCATCCCCAGATGACCATGCATGCATCAACGTCACACCGTGGCCTGAGAAAAGTCCTGTCAATTTGCTCAGCCCCTCATTCCTGGCGGTAAGGCTCGATTATTTAATATGTATTGATTTGTTTTTAATTTAATTAAATCGTCCGTGTCTGGTAGGGTTCTTGTTGAATCGAGTAACTCAATCTTTCCAGAAATTTTTATTTCCAATGACAATGCAAGAGTATATAATTTTAAATCTAATTAGATATCACATCGTTAAGTAATTTAAATATTCCTAGAGTCGGTAGCGAAATTAGCTATAACGTGATGGTGAAGCAACCATACCTTGACCACTTGGGGGGGGGGGGGGGTAATAGAATGGTGTGTTGTGATCGAGAGAGTTTACACACCTGAGACTTAGTGACCGACATTAATGAGACAGGTGTGTCGTCTAGAGTTAAGAGCGCTCGCTAATTATCTGATCTTAAACTAAAACCTCTAATACATACACGATATATAAAAATAAAAAAAGATATTCGTCTAAACAACTTTAAGTTTTACATTTATCTTTGCAATTTTAATTTCAAATTATTAAACAGTAAAAAAAAATGAAGTAGACACTTTTGTAAAATAAGGCTTTTAAAGTACTTAAAAAGAAATTAAACGGAAATGTGTTTGTTTAGATAAAGAAATAGTCCTTAATAAAATAATCTTTCAGCAAAAAATGTTTTGACTACACAAAATGAAAGTGATTTTTGTTAGTACATTTACTTGCTGGCATATACTTTTAAAATCAATACGTTTATTATCCATATTTTATATGGAATTACTTTTTACAAAAAGGAACCCGGTAAATTTTGTGAAGTAAATTTTATTGTGTATGTTCTACAAATATCTCAAGATGTTTATAACTTGGTTTTCAATTATTGTTACAACAAGACGCTAACTCATACCGGCAACACAATGTAAAATCAATAACTTAACTCTCTCTTCCTATACATGACAAATGCTGTTTTTATCTTATTCATTTCGGCTAATACATATTTTGCACATTCATATTTTAATATGTGTATCCATTAAATAATACTCACATTGTTACTTTGCACATATTAATAAATTACTTTGACTAACCATGTTGAGTTATTCTATTTCTTTTAGTTGGCTAAAGAAGAAATAATATTATCACAAGGTAACTTGTTAACGTTTTTACTTATTCTCTTGTAAAATGTGTCACTGTCAAGTCTAGCTAGGATTACTGACTTTGTAATTAGTATACACATTTTTATCATTGAGTGAAGTTGAACCTAAGGTGCTGAAATTAATTAAACTTTTTTTATGATGGTTTTAGTGTAATAAAAACTATTTAAATTGTTTTCAATTTACAAAATTATTTTTAAAAATTAATTACAATTACAACGTAAGAGTATCTAATTTCCAATCTAATTAGACATTACATAGTTAAAAAGTACTTTAAATATTACTAAAATCAGTATTGAAATTTGCTAAAACTTGATGAAGTAGCAACGAATATTTGCATAAGTAAATAACATTTATTCATAAGTTTTTAATAGAAGTTTGTAAAGAGTATTGTTACACTTTGTATAGGTTCGTCTTCAGTAATAATTTGTTCACTATGTTTTGAATAGCTTATTTAGTGCCAATCATTGAACATGTTTATGAAGTTCCTTTTGTAGTTACAAAATTTCCTCTGTGTTTTTATAATCCTTTCTAATCATATTTTCTTCACATCTTCTCGTAGCTCCGGTTGCTGCGACTGAGGTTCTCTTTCTCAATCTGCTGTGGGACAAACAAGTTGCAAAAGTCGCCATGGTCAACACAGGCAAAAACGATGTAGGTTGCCAAAACACACAAACATCAGAGTACTGCTCCATTATCACATTAAATCGAATATATAAAGTTCACTTCTGACTGTTTGTAAAATGTTTGTCGTGGATACTTCGATGGATTTAAGTGTTAGATTATTATAGTGCTTATGGTCTAAATTTATGAGATAAAAAATTACTACTGAAAGTCTTTAAAAACAGTTTTCATTTTATATACTTAGAATAATAATTTTCAATTATTAACATTACATAAAATTTAAAACAAGTGTATCAACGTTTATAAAATTTCTAAAATTGTGTCTGAAATGTATTTGCATTTTGTCCTTTAGTTCTCTTTGTGATTGGGTTGTGGTTGTGGTTGTTTGTGTTATGTACGCGGTTCTTTTTTTTGTGTGTTTTGGTTTTGGTTGGTTGTGGTTAGTGTGGGCAATGCCGGATATATGCTGATTACAAAAAAAAAATGTCATGGTCCTTTACAGATAAGTTTCTCACAGAGGCTAGAGCAGGAACGGCTTGTTGATAATATTTCGGATTTTCCCACCGTAAAATGTGTTTTGAAACGTGTAAGATTGGTATAGAAAGTGTGTTAATAACAGCGGTATTGTATATATTTTTTTGTTCGATATCTTGGTTATTTCTAAGCTGAAAATACTTTATCAAAACGTCATTTGTTTTTCAGAATGAAGACAGCTACTGGTCAATGAAAGATCAAAACATTAATTGCTATAGAGTGAAGACGGTGAAAACAGAAGTTTTTCTAGATTATACTATTCGGACTTTGGAAATTACAAAAGTAAATTTTATTTGAATTCAAAAGTTTATTTTTTAAAACTGTATAAAATTTAAACTATAATTTCAAGGTCGAGTGAGAGAGCACTAAAATACAAGAAATAACAAATATTACGTCTGTGCGCATTGACAAAGTAAGATATAGCTAGATTTTTTGTGAAGCCTTTGAAGAAAAAAAATTACTATATTTATTTTTGTATGAACTTTAAAATTGTATTAAATGTATTATTTATAAGTAAAATTGAATACTGTTATGTATCTGACAATCACTAGTTCGGATAAAGTAGAGCTTACCCATTTCCATGACCACGGTATATGAAGATAGTGTTATCAGTGAAATGACCAGCTGAATTTGTTCTCCCTGATGTGAGTCAGGAACCTATCAAAGCTTAGTGGGCTATGGGGCGTGACACAGATTGGCACCCGGGATCCGAACTCGAGACGCCCGACCACGTTGTCTCATATACATTTACTTAGTGACAACAAGCATACACGAGATGAACGTTTTCCGAATTCTCGCTTCTAATTTATATTTACAGTAAACAGTAACATAATTAAAAGTACTAGAACAAAGTCATACAAAAACAAAACAATTATATTTACACACCATATCGAATGAAGGAAACGATATTACAAAAACTCACATTAGCATAGGATGTGTTAGGTTTTATCGAATTTTCTGCCATCTATAAATATAATGCTTGTTTCTTTCTGTCTTCCCAATGACAAGGACGACAACCCGCCACGTCAGTTGACCCACTTCCAGTACACGGCCTGGCCAGAAGACGGGTCTGACCCGTGTATGTGGAGTTTGGTTGACTTTGAACATAAGGTCTTCTTCAACACTCTGGAAACTGTCACACTGGTGCATTCTGGGTAAGCTTGGAAAGACATAAAAACGACATAATATTTTACAACATGTATTAACTGTTACTATATATATATATATATATATATATATATATATATATATATATATATATATATATATATATATATATATATATATATACCATTTAAATAATTTTTTTGTTAGTAAAGTAGTTAATATGGTGGTTATATTTGATATAAATTTTCTCGAGTAAGTATTTATAGTACACATACATTCTATAAACTATTTTAGATATATAGCATTTAATACAGAGATAACAGAAGCGAGTCTGTACTTTATCAACTACTTCTGCCATTGTATATAGGCACCACATTTGACACATTATTTCCCGTGTGTACCTAACAGGACGGATACAACGAGAAGCTCCGTGTTTATAGCTCTACACGATTTGATCCGTCAAGCCAAGCTGAACCAAGCCGTGGACTTTGTCGACACGGTGTCTAGACTCCGACAAGACATGCCCAACACGGTTCAAACATTTGTGAGTTTGATGTCTACAACTCTAATTTTAAACTATTCTTAACTAACTATACAACATAAATGTTTCTAAACATAATTAAAAAAAAACATTCTTTATTAACATGTTACAAGAAATGACATTTTTACACTTGCAATGTTTTCTGACTAGCTCTTTAGTATTAAAAAAAATAAAAAAAAAATAAAAATAAAAATAAAAATAAAAATAAACGAAACATTAAATGAAATATTCTAACAAATTGCAAAGATTTTTTCCTTCAACGAAAGATTAAAATTATTTCCTTCATAAAATGTTTAAAACAAAAACGTAGCAAATTTATTTGCTAAATGAAACAAAATATTTAGATTGTTTTATGGCGTATTTTTAACTTGATATTAGATTCTAACTAATTCTAAAACAATATTAAAGTACACTAATATTGTAATTGATAAGAAAAAAAAAAGAAATTGATATTTTGTTTTCAAAATAACTCTCACGCGAGATGTTTTAGAATAGAGTTATCGAGTGAACAAAAAAAAATGTTGACATTAAACTCGTATGTAGAGGTAACATTGTACATCGCCTTTATCTTTTAACAGTTCAAGAGTAGGATTAGTAGTAGCCACAACTATTGAATCAAAGACAAAGACGAGAAATATTGAAACAAGATGGAAAAGCAGGAAAAATTTAATTTTTTTAAGAATAACCTTCCAAGGGTGCAGACCACTTGAGTACGCTCTAAATGACACCAAACCTAAGTTGGGCAAACCAGGAGAGAGTGGACGAGAGAAAGAGAGAGAGAAGGAGAGGGAGGAAGAGAATGAGAGAGGGAGGGATAGAGGGAGGAAGAGAGAGACTAGTTAAATAACGAAACATGTGTCTTCCAAGAGCAGAATATGCTCCTTGACCAGGCCTCAGAGAGAAAGAGAGAGGGAGAGAGAGAGAGAGAGACTAGTTACTTGCATTTGTTTTCCAGGAGCAGTACATGTTCCTGCACCACGCCGCGCAGGCTGGCATCGCCTGTATAGGCAGCTACACACACATCAGCGCCATCTTCCTCAAAGTACATCTCATGGGGAACGTTGTCAACGGGAAAAATAATTTTGAAAATGAATTCAATGTAAGTTTGTATTCAGTGGCTTTGTTTCTTCGTATTGTGATTGTAAATAAAAATATTTTGATGAAGACATCAATGTTCAATGAATAATATTTTTTTTCGACACTCGGCAGCTCTTATTATGCGGGGGTATGGTTTCTTACAACTATATAATATGTTTAATAAATTATGTTTTCGACTATCAGATACAACCAGTATAGTGTGCCGGAATATCTCAAAGGAATACTATGCATTATCTTTTGTACCAGATTAGGTTGCCGTAACATAAGTAAAAAAAAGCATAGTTTGTAGTCATATCACTTAATAGACTCCATTTCCTCATCTACATTGGTTGCAGCCTCATTAGCCTCGGGGTAGGTGCTTGGGTCAGCCAACCTAACCTTAATAAGAATTAGTTACACATTACCTACTGTTAAACATGTGCTTTTACAACATGATTTTTATTAAAGTAAATCACTATTAAATTGGTGTTCAATACCCATTATTTCAGAATCTGTTTAGTTTTGAGACACAACTTACTGGTGGTGTAGGGGACGTTACCCAAGATCCAAAAGGTAAAAATAGATTCTTCATTATACCAGGTAAGTGTATACCAACAGTAAAGATAGATTCAGAAATTCTATCAGGTAAGTGTGGAACATGAGTAAGATGGATTCACCAATCTATAATCTAAGTATGTAAGAGGTGTAACACAACATTCGACATTGCACCAGGTAAGTGTGCAACGACATTAACGATAGTAAGTGTGAAAATAGATTTTATATTTTACTACTAAGTGTAAAGACAGATTCAACATTCTACTAGTTAAGTGTAAAAATAGGCTCAACATTCTATCACTCAGCGTAACGACAGATTAAACATTCTACAGAGTAAGTGTAAATATAGAAACACCATTCTACTTGGTAAGAGTAAATATAGAATCGATATTCTACATGGTAAATGTAAATAAAGAATCGACATTCTACCTAGTTAGTGTAAATATAGAATCGACATTCTACCTAATAAATGAAAATATAGAATCGACATACTACTTGGTCAGTGTAAATATAGAATCGACGTAAACGCAAACGCAAACACAAGCGCAAACTCAAGCGCAAACGCAAACACAACCGTAACACAAACACAAACACAAACACAAAGACACACGCAAATGCAAATGCAAATGCAAATGCAAATGCAAATGCAAATGCAAATGCAAATGCAAATGCACAAGCACAAGCACACGCACAAGCACATGCACATGCACATGTACATGCACATGCACATGCACATACACATGCACACACATACACAAACGCAAACGCAAACACAAACGGAAACGCAAATATAAACACAAGCATAAACACAAAACAAAACAAAACGCAAACACTATGGCAAACGCATCACTTAAACACAAACGCTAATGCAAACGCAACACGCAAATACAAACCAAACGCAAATAAAAATGCAAACACAAAATAAAATATAACCGCAAACGCTTTATTAAATTGCTTAATCAAACAAACGGCCGTGTATTCCATTAATAATGTTCTTACTGTCGTGAGTTGAAATGAAGCTTGAGAAACGAAGAAAAAGTAGCTATACTGTTGACTGACGAACGGAAGTAGCGAAATGACACAAGCGGCTTATACTATAAATTATTTCTGATCAATTAACTAATCTATGTATTGTTTAGACAAAAAGTATCAACCTCTTTTACAAGTGGATTCCCCCGGAGAAGAGGGCTATATCAATGCTGTCACATTACCTGTAAGACTCTGTTTTTTCGCTTAGTTTTTAAATGTTTTTAATTGTATACAATCCTAATATATAAAAGCCCATTGCGCACTTATCTCTCTCTCTCTCTCTGTTCGCAATATTTTTGAGGCTATATGATAAGTATGTTTAGCGATATATCGAGTACTTAATGATGCGGACTTTTGTTGACAATAATATAGTGGATGTTATAAATGTACAAACTAATTTTTATTTAAAGAAAGAAAATAAAAATTTAGCAATATACGATATACGATTGTAGAAACACATTATAAATTATGCAACCGGAAAAGTGTTCATGGTTGTGACAAGATTGACTTGTACTTGTTTATTGGGCTATTAATGATTTGTTCTTGATTTTTGGGCTAACAATGATTTATACTTGATTATTCGGCTATTATTGATTTGTATCCCATCTAAAACCAGAGCCTGTACACCCAGACCAAACAGTTTCTGACCCAGCTGCCCATGCCCACTACGGTCAATGATTTCTGGAGACTGGTCACACAGTATAACGTCTCCTTGATTGTTGCTTTTAAATCCTATGAAAATGACAAGGTAGGTGTATGTGTGTGTGTATGTGTGTGTGTGTGTGTGTGTGTGTATGTGTGTGTGTGTTGCAGTAAACGTAAATTTTTTAAAATCCTACGGTCCATGGAACAAGAGAATTAGAGTAGACCAGTTGCAGTATGAAGCGATAATGTGGTTATTACTATGCCAAACCGCCTTTAGATTCCTTAACGTGAGACAGGTACCCATTAAAAGCTGAGTGGACTCAAACCAGGGATCCGAACTCGAGGCTCGAGTTATCAGTTAACAGCTCTACCATTTAACCGCTATCCTAATTGAGTGCTGTAGTGTAGTGTTTTATGCCAGGTTAAACATTAATAATAGAAGCTAATAATAGAAGCTAATAATAGAAGCAAATAATAGAAGCCAATAATAGAAGCTAGTAATAAAAGTTAATAATAGAAGCTATTAATAGAAGTTAATAATAGAAGCAAATAATAGAAGCTAATATTAGAAACTAATAATAGAAGCTAATAATAGAAGCTAATAATAGAAGCTAAAAATAGAAGCTATTAATAGAAGCTAAAAATAGAAGCTAATAATTGAAGCTAATAATAGAAGCGTTCTGTGTCGAATTCGGCTTGTGACCAGGGATAAGAGCTTGGTTCAGATGTTTAAAAATAATAATCATTAAAAAAGTTTTAAAAAACCCACGTTTTCTGATTGAACTAATAAGTAGAAAATGATCACTCTACTATAAGCGATGAAAAACGTGGGGCGCCGAAGTAAAATTTATATTACTATTGATTAGATAATACTATTGACTTTTATTAGGGAGCTTGTAGAGAGTCAACAGTATTAGAAACTGTAAGAAAATCACGGCGCCCCACGTTTTTCATCGCTTATAGTAGAGTGATCGCTTGCATTATTGTGATGTATAGTATTTATTTTCTACTTTTTAGTTCAATCAGAAAACGTGGGTTTTTCTAAACTTTTTTAATGATTATTATTTTCTACTTTTTAGTCTTTGTTTGTTTGCATTGAAATCTTGCTATCGATTTTATCTTTTCACTTTTTGTGGGTAAACGAAGACAACTCGTAAAAAGACAACTCGTAAAAAACGAGAGACCCTTTCTTCTTCGGTCTCAATCGCAAGTGAATGATTGTCAGAGGTTAGTTGATAGCGGTTAGGACGAGGGCTGCTTACTGACTAGAAAACATAGATTTGAACCCGTGTCGAGTGGGATAGCAATCGTGTGCCCAACCACTCGACCATATCGTCTCCCCCAAACTGGCCACCAGTGGTAATAGTTACCTCCTGTAAGTTTAAAGTCGGTTCAAACTAAATTATCTGCCCCTAAGCCTGTCGCGACGTGGGATCGTTTCGCGTCACTGCGCGCGGCAAGAGAGAGGTGAGCTACGCGTCGCTCGTTTTTTTTTCTAATGGCTCGCAGAGGAGAATTATATATATAGAGTATATAGCGGTCTAAAATGCTCAATAAAATGTTACCATTGATGAATTTAGTAATAATAACAATTGAATATTCTATGGTCATCCAAAAGAAAGCTTCCCTGAAAATTTCAGCGCGCTAGCTAACTGGAAAGTGCCAGAAATTTCGATCGCAAGATTTTATTGGAAAAACAAACAATGAAAGCAAGTTAAAGAAAACGTGGGAAAAATGTATCGAGCTGTATATAGGTACCCGACTCAAGCCAACCAAACATAAAATATGGTGAAAGGCTTACAAGTAACTGAAGAACCCATGACGGAATGTTGACTTGAGGAGTTGGACGGGAAAAATCTGATGTTGTCACTTCTGCAGCGAGTGGTTTCTTGACGGCCTAATATACAGTTTGTTATACCAAAATCTAAAGCACCCCGACCTTCAACGTGTAAATGTTGACATAAAGTTAACAAAAAAAACATGTTTTTTTTTCTCCAGTCCTTAGCTATCTACTTACCTGAAGAACAAGGCCAGCCGTTACAATGTGGGAACATAGCTGTCAATGTCGAGTCAGTAACAACAGCACCAACATGGACAGAAATGAAGCTTACCGTTAAGGTAATGTTGCACAATACACTGCTGACATCTTACACGTTGTTTGAGAACTATATAGTGTACGCTTTTCATCATAGAAACGCGAAATATGCAATTAAGATGTTACACAAGAATACATTTATATATATATATATATATATATATATATATATATATATTATTTATATATATATATATATATATATATATATATATATATATATTTATATGTAACTATTAAAACATGCATATACATATATATTCATATACAGATATATATATATATATATATATATATATGCATAGAAGTTTGTTTATATAAAATATAAATGTTGGTGTATATTAAAATGTCTACATAGTGTTTATGTTTGTGTTTCGGGATTTTTAAGTTTACTAGTATTAAAATGCTGCTTTGAATTTTTCATTTTTTACCAATATTTTTTACAATGTAAGAAAGGACACTGTAGCTCGAACTTAGTTTTAAAAAAAAACATATTTTTTTCCTTTCTCTTAGGGGAAACAAACGCAAGAAGTGACTCATCTCACGTTTACAGAGCGTCATATCGAACCCAAAAAGTTCCTGCCGTTTGTTCAATACGCGCGATCGTTGAGAACTCCGGATAAGTCAGTAGTTTACACGTGCAGGCAAGTGTGTTGGTTATGCGTTTTATTATTTATAGCAACCATATGCGTAATTGTACATGCATGCATGTTTGAATTGTGTGTTGTCTTTGGTATTGAATATAAGCTTTAACTTACGCCCATCCATCACTAGCTAGGCTAAATCTATAACATCAGATAGCATCGTCACCTTTAACCCCCCGACATACACAGTTCCATTAAAGTCACCAACGCAGTATATAGACCGTTCGATCTTTAACTGAAACTCTATCCAGGCTTGATGGGTACATGACTGGTGTTTCCGGACATTCCTGACTCTATCCAGGCTTGATGGGTACATGACTGGTGTTTCCGGACATTCCTGACTCTATCCAGGCTTGATGGGTACATGACTGGTGTTTCCGGACATTCCTGACTCTATCCAGGCTTGATGGGTACATGACTGGTGTTTCCGGACATTCCAGACTCTATCCAGGCTTGATGGGTACATGACTGGTGTTTCCGGACATTCCTGACTCTATCCAGGCTTGATGGGTACATGACTGGTGTTTCCGGACATTCCTGACTCTATCCAGGCTTGATGGGTACATGACTGGTGTTTCCGGACATTTCTGACTCTATCCAGGCTTGATGGGTACATGACTGGCGTTGGGGAAAGTAAAGGCGGATGGGGATAGTTTAGCCCCACATTCATATACCAGTGTAAAAAAGGTTATGAAATATACTCCCTTTTCCATATGGATCTTAGAACTTAAGCCTACTTAGTGTTGTATCTAGGATACGTAATACATGGTGTAGTTTCCCCCCCCCCCCCTCCATCCATCGCCATTCTTTTTACAACAACACCAACGTAAAAGTTTACATCTACTAGTCAAATAGAAATTAAGTAAAGTGCAAAACTTACTTAACCATACTATTTTTAACTACTGTAGATAATTAGATATTTGCAGATATAACTGGAGAACTGCAGTATTATTTATAGATTACCATCTGAAGTAAACAAACTTAACTCAGACCTTTGAACTTTAACCTTATGTTTGTATTTTTAATTGTTTTTTCCAAGAAACGGTGCTGAACTGAGTGGACTGGCCTATGTTGTGATAACTCTGATGGACAGACTGGACCAAGAGAACTATTTGACCGTTCCTGTTGTTGTTGGTAAAGTCAAATCCATCAGACCGCACGCCATTCCTACACTTGTAAGTCTAACCAATTATTTTCCTTATCTTACGTTGTCCAAGTACTTGTGTACATTCAATGTGTGCCAATCTACACTTTGCAAATGTTTTCGATTTTTTTTTCTAATTTCTAATTTATGCAACACATACAAAAAAGCCTATGATATATATGTTCGTTGTTTACCTACAGCAACAGTATATACTTGTGTACGAGACAATGAAACTCTACACTGAAGCAGTGATCTCTACAGAGAGGCATCGAGCAGAGTACAGCTCAACTGTCTGATGTGTGTATGCACTGAGTATCAACATTGGAAGTCATAGACTCTACTGTTACATATTCTGCATCGCATGTGTTTTATCATGCGCTTTCATTGAGTTTTGTTTTAATTTTTTTTAAATGCGTTACAACACTAATTTCAATTTGAACTCTTCTTTACAAATATTATTCGTATTATAATTTTCATACTTAAATATTTTTAAAAAATATGTTACAGTTTTCAAAGTATTCTATTAAACATACATTTAAAAGTTGGAAATGAATTTATTTTTCTTTACACAGTGTTTTACTATCTTATTTTTAACATTTAATTAAATGTTTAAACTGGAAATGTGAAAATTGCAACTTAATTTTAATTTGTAATGAATAATGTGTTTGACATGGTTTAGTAGCGTATACAATGGTTATAAGTGCAGTTAATGTTAATCATTGTGGCCAACTTAGATCCACAGTACAATCATCGTATCCATCACTATTTTCATGTGCATGCCAGGTAAACTTTAGGATGTATTTAAATAATAAGACGTCTCCCATTTCATTATAAACAACCTATTGTTGTAGGCAACTACAAATAGTGTACATGGTGTTTTTTTTAACTTCTTACATAACATTAGCTGAAAAACAAATAAACATCACAAATCAAAATTAGAGTACGGTATCTAATGAAACGGTATTACAGAAAAACAACTTTTGCTTTAAAAAAAATGCAGTATTATTTTATAGTTTATCTTTCCTTGAGTAAAATGTTTTTATTTCTCTATTAACAATTGTGTCATGAGTTGTGTAATATTTTTTTCACGGCTTCATGTTGTACAGTAATTAGTTGTACGTATCACATGCTTCGTTAATAGAAGATAATTTTTTTCACACTTTTTTGTCATGGTCGGGGTGCCTATTTTGTAGATAAAAGGTCATTATTACTATGGTGAAATTAAAGTAACTTACCTCACCATAAGACCTTAAAATACATACGAAAATCTGCATATGAGAGAATCTGGATAAAGTTTGGTACTGTCCATACTGACATAAAGGTCATAAGGGCATTAGAAAATGGCTGCCTCCGGTCATCAGGAGAAAAAAAGTATAGTGTTGTTTTAAAAAAGGGGATCACTTAGTAAACCTAACAGGAGATCTGTACTGATTCATAAAACCTTTGTCAAATACCAAACACATGAAAAAGGTGAAAGGTACAAAGGAATCGACTCTAACTCTAATAGTTGAACTGTGAAAGTGGGGATAAATAGACTGTCGACTCCCGCCTTTTGCCTTTACCCACAAGTTAGAAGTGATTCAGGCGGTGCTGCCATTCACTAACAGAATTGAAGCATTGATGCGTAACAGCAAACAACAGAAAACCACAGTCCAACTACCTACAAGAACGTCCGACAAGGTGTCGGTCTGTGTTCACTTTTGGAACCTGACGGTCCATAGGGAAAGTGAAGTAGAGTTAACGTGTTTCTGTCACCTCGGCATATGAGTGGATAGTGTGGTCAGCCGCCTTTACTTTCCCTAACTCGAGTTAGGTACTCATTAGTGCTGGGTGAAATCATGAACGTTCTACCGACTTGAACTCCAAACAGTTGAGTTAGCAGTCTAGGTATTTATCGCTAGACCACGCTGTTGATGTAGCGTGAGGGTAAACTAGAAAAACAACTCACAAGCTAAACATTCAAATGACATAACACAAAGTTTTTCGATTAAAACTTTAAAAAACCGTTTAGTATACAAAACGAGCATAATTGCAATTCTGTACATTTTAAATGATTTTATTTGTAAAATGTATTAGTATGAAATATAGTTATTAAGTAGACATGTGAAGATTCAGCTAAATCAATATTTTGGGTAAAGAAAAACCAATATACAACGTGATTTGTACTGTAGACCCTGCATTATAAAAGCCGTGATTAAAATACACCCAAGTTTGACCTTAGTTACTCATGTAGTGGAAAGGAGCAGACCAAAATAAATAAAATACGCTTAATTAAGTAACTAAAACATCTTTTATATATGAACTGAACATTTTCATTTCAATGTATTATATTAAAAAAGCGCTAATATTTTCTTTTATTAATTAAGTAACAGTATAAAGAGACATTTTAAAATATAAATATAAATTAGCCTAAATGATTATCTCATTCATAAAAATAGAATAAACAAAAGAAATTAACGAATCCTTTACCATTCTGTTTCTATAAAATATTAATTTCGATAGAACCAAGATTAAAAAAAACAACTGATGCAATTATTGATAATGTGCATGATTAGATAATGAAATTACAATTATTTATACCAGTAGACTATAGGTTAATGATATAATTAAAGATAATTTATGAGCTAGTTACAGTATAGTTCAAGTAGATTTGTGTTTGTGATACAATAGTGTAAGTAGAATTTGGATTAGTACTGTAAATAGACTTTGGATTAGTTGTTTAAGAGTAGACAAACCCATCTCGATGCAACCCATGATCTAGTACCCTTGATAAATGGGTACCATCCCACCTTTTTGCCAAACCTGACGGTCTATGGGGCAAGTGAAGTAGAGTTTCTGTGACCTCGGCATATGAAGAGATAGTGTGGTCAACACTATGCCCAGCCGCTTTTACTTTCCCTAACGTGAGTTAGGTACACATCAGAGTTGGGTGGACTCAGGGACGGGCTAATGACTTGAACCCGGATTCGAACTCGAGACTTACGGGTTAGCAGTCCAGCTCTCTACAGCTAGACCTCTCCGTCCCAGGTTAGCCTGAGAGAATCAATCAAGCGCACACTTTTGAAAGGAATTATAAAATTAATTTTTAAGTTGGCCGAGCTAATATGAGAGATTGAAACTTACATTTACAAATGAGTAGGCCTTAACTAATTATCAAATCAAAATATTCGCAATGATGTTTTTGCTTCTTTTGACATCATGTTAGATCTATCTCTATTATTTCTCGAACAAAAAAAAATATTTTCGAATCTCTTTTTCATAAAATTTTCCTGTGTAAAATAAATCTTCATTTTAATAAGAACAAATAAACCGGGAGTGATCTCCCCTAAACTTTCTCGAATATTCTTATATGAAATAACAGTGGATGGGAAGGGCTAGAGACATGATTTTTAATCCATTTTAAATACTTACAGTTTTAAAAATAGAATAAAATCTCGTAGACAAAAGAATTGCACACCAAGTGAACGCCAATTAAAAAAGTGCATAATAGTGCGCAATATTATTAGTACTTTAAAATTTACATGCGTTTTTTGAGAAATCGGAAATTGCGTAAATTACTACTTCCGGTCAACGGAAATTACTCAAAATTTAACAGAAGGTAGAGAATTAGATCTTTTACTTACATTTGAAATTTCATTTATCTATCTGAAATAGTACTCAAGTTAGAGGCTTTTGAAAAATTCAAAGTAGGAAAAGTACCGCTTCCGGTTATCGGAAATCGCTTAAAATTTGATACGGATCTACGATTTTGATAAAATACTTATATATGAAATTTCATCAACCTAGCTGTAACGGTACTCAAGTTATGGTGTTTAAACATGGACAGACAGACAGACAGACACACAGACATACGGACAAGATTGTAAAATTATGTTTTTCCGTATCAGTGAGGTGTAAAACGTCGAGATTTGTAAAAATCTCGATTTTTTTTTTGCACGATTACAAGACTTTCTCTATACTTCGTATATACGGGAAAGTAAAAATATTAAGATTAAGAACACAAAAATTTAATCTCGAATACAAATGAAGAAGACATATGACGTAGTAACATGAATCAACACAATTTTTTTTTTCCAGACACCATAAACATGGCCGTAATACACATTGTAAACTATTAGAAACCTTTTAAGGAAGACGATTGCTTATCTTGTTACTGAATGTAAACATAAGACTACGTGTATCCATAAGTATGCAAATACTTTTCCTATTTAAAGACGCTATTAGGTATAAAAGAAATCAGTAACGTGCTTTATTTTACACAAACAGTAAGTCAAAAATAGCTCCTAGTCCGGAGTCTAGATCTAGATGAAATCTATTTATTCCCTTGATCTATATCTATAATTTAGAAACGAAAACTATTGTATAATGAAGGATGCCTAAGAACACATCCCTTACATTTTAAATTAGCCAGAGAACACAAAAGTTACCCTATCGGACCATCTGCGAGTCAGTTGAAGTAGAGCTCAGCTATTTCCGTGGCCCAAGGGATAGTGTGGTCAGCACTACGCTAAGTCGCTTTTACTTTCTAAACATAAGCCAGGTACCCTAAATAGCTGGGTGGACTCTGGGACGTATTAAGTCTGGAGTCAAATTCGAGATTTTGTCTTATGAGTCATGCGCTGTACAATCCATTTCCTACAGGTACAGTTTGATAACCTCTACCTCATTTAATTAGATAATTTATTGATTGTTTATCCCCATTTGCGTTTGTATAGCTCGTCAAAAAAGAAGACCCGTTCATATTGTTGACATGAACTAAAAACGTGTTTATGTTATAATTATATAATTATAATTAGTCTTCAGAAACAAATTTAATCCTTCTTAATATAATTAATAAGATGTATATGTAAGAATTAATGTTATAGAATTTTGTATGCAGACATTTTGATAATATGCTTTACTTTTAAGGCTACATATCTTTTGATTTATGATTTTTAAAAAATGTATAATGTAATTTATGATTAAATTTATATTTGTATTTATAATTACATTCAACATGTTAACCGTTTGTTTCACTTCGCTGAGCCACTTTGATTGGCTATTTCATTCAACGTGAGTTATGCTCGGTGGCTTTCTATCCCCTCCTACCCCCCCCCCCCCCCCCCCACCCACTCACCGCTTTACTAAGCTTTTAAATATATGAAAAAAGATTTATTTTGATATTTTTAAAAGTCAGCGCAACCTAATTATTTAAAGTTTGGTATTAATTAAATAGCAAAATAATATTGTTTTTAGCTTGTTTTAAAATTTGGTTTCGTTACCGAAATACTTAAAAGCATGAAATGTGTCCAGTCTTTAGAAAATTATTAAAACAACACGTATGCTTTTATTATAATACATTTATAAAAATTTGTCGTTTCGAGTATTTTCCATTTGCATGTCTTTAACTCTTAAGATTTATAAAATTAAGTTTTGGTATTCCTAAAATTTCGAGGGTTAATGTTTTACTGAGTGAAAATGAACTAAAAGTGTACGAATTTATTTAACGATCGCTCTTAATCTTAAGAGAAGTATATGTTCATCAACAGTATATTAAATATTGAAGGTTCAAATGTACATATATTACAATTCAATATTACTGCTACCTTTTTATATCTACGTTTGGAAGAGTATTAGGTAAAAACAGTGGCGTAGCGAGGTCGGGTGTCACCTGGTGCGGCACTTAATGGTGTCACCCTCCCTAGAGGCGTAGCGACCCTTCCCGAGGACGAACTTTCAAATTTTCGATTTGCACCCCCCCCCCCTCCTCGAACTTTCGATTTGCAACCCCCCTCAAGTTTTTTTGTATATATTTTACTATTTTTAGCCTTGGTGTCACCCCCCTAAATGGTGTCACCCGGTGCTGTCCGCATCCCCCCCCTCGCTACGCCTCTGGGTAAAATTAATAATAGTGATACACTATCATATACACTATTAATACAGCTCTGATAGTTTAATGTAATAGCTTCTGACAACAGCTGCAAACCTACCGCAATATTTTTTTTATTATACTTAACTATTACTTAAACTTTCAGCTTGGCCTCTAAATCGACACTTACAAATGATATCCGATTTTGTAACGTTAACAGTTTTTGTTGGAGTCTCTTTAGGCGCACCGGCTATAAGTAAGTTGAATTGATATACACATTGTGAGGAATCGTAGTACTTGAGGCGACACCATTGGCTTTAAACAAGTTCATACTTTATATATTAAATATATATATATGTTGTGGTTGTGTTGTGGTTGTGTTGTGGCTGTGTTGTGTTGAAGTTGTGGTTGTGTTGTGGTTGTGTTGTAGTTGTGTTGTAGTTTTGTTGTGGTTGTGTTGTGGTTGTGTTGTGGTTTTGTTGTGGTTGTGTTGTGGTTGTGTTGTGATTGTGTTGTGTTTGTGGTTGTGTTTTTTGTGTTTGTGTTGTTTTTGTTTGTTTTGTTCTTTTCCAAAGTTGGTACATTTAAAAAAGATTTACCGTGGCGGAGCACGGGATGCAGCTAGTATATATATATATATATAATGATATAATATCTGTAGCCCAGATAGTTAGGATTAAAGACTTCCTAATTCAGTAGATTATCTGATTAGGATTTAAGCCTGGGTTTTTGTCCTCCCCCCCCCCCCCCCACAGAATGTCCGACCGGCTGGTTCGGCTCTAAGTGCCAGTATATGTGTCACTGCACGCCAAATACACCATGCAGCGCTACGGGGGACTGTAAATACGGATGTGATTACGGCTACTTTGGTCACAAGTGCCAGTATGGTAAAGTAGATTCAAGTAGAATGGATCATATTAAATAATTTATTGAAAGTATTTTGTCATTAATCACATCCTATACTTAAATATTCTTGCGATAATATTCAGCAATATTAAATAATATTTAAATTAACTGTGAGACAAGTGAGACGATTACTTTTGTATACAGTTTACTGTGTCTCTATTATAGCAAAGCATCTCACACACCAGTTTAACTGCTAACTCGATAGTCTCGAGGTTGGACCCCGGGCTCGATTCTGTATGACGTCCCTGAGTACACCCAGCTTAGATGGGTACCTTACTCGCGTTATCGGAGCATAATACTGACCACACTATCCCCTAGCATGCTGAGGTTATTGAAAACAGATGAACTCTACTTCGTCTGCCCCATGTGTCTTGGGAACGAAAGGGAAAAAATGATGAATGTGAATTACAATACATACAAATCTTGACATCTACCTCAGTATGAATCTGTTACCTGAAATAGATCTATGTATATTCAGAAAGGGAAAGATGGTGATAGTACAAAACATTGCCTTTGATGTAATAGCTAGAATATTGATTATATATAGAACAATTCTCTTTTAGTCATATCATATTTCTTTTTTAATACTAATGTTACTATTACATGTATACATTAATTATTATGTTTTAACAGTGGATTACCATAAGTCATTAAATCCAAATGTAAAAGTTAATTTGAGTAAGTGTGACAGTGACGAGTGGCAATAACGTGCTATTTATCTGACGCACTTTTCGTGGGCTCGATTCATTTATAAAGGTAATCAAAGTAGATTTTAAAATCTTAATTTTCTTTAAGTGATGTCGATCCCCAAAGTATCCCTCAAAAAACAGTAAAACATACGTTAAGGCAAGGAAAACAAGTTATTTCCCTGTGGAACCCTACATACTACGTCTCCTCCCTTAGTTAAAAACTCTTTTAAAATAAAGTTGCTGCTTGTCTGTTCTGCAAGAAAGACACAGAAAAAAAAAATACGCAAGAAAGCCAGTCCACCTCTTTTCTTTCAAAAAAAAATATCTAAATTCCACAAAATTCCAACCATTCACGGCGCAGTAAAATGTAATATATTATTGTTAACACTGATCCATGATTAGATTTAGAGCCGGTTCAAACACATTCAAGTTATCATGTTCACAGGCGTAGGCCTACCCTGAGACACAAACACACAGACATGCAGACTAACTGTAAGACAAGGGTTTTTTTCTGAATCACCTAGGTGAAAAACGCAGAGATTTGTCAAAATCTCGCTTCCCAGTTGTTGTTTTTTTAAATATTAATTTTAAATTTTAAATATAATTATTAAATATTACATTTTTTTTCTCTAACCAGATAATAATTTGCCAAGGTATGTAGCTACCTATTTTCAAAAAAATTCGGACAATATGTTTCAATGCGAAAGCTATTATCTCTCCCGCTTGAGTAACGGATTTGATTTCTTTTGCAACCAACCATTCATGAACTTACCTGAATTGTGGTTTTTGACCAGAGTTTCCTGGCCGAACGACTGTAGGTTTCATATCAGTCGAGGTTAGTCACCTGTAATTTTTTTCACAATTTAACCCATTACCTCTTTCTGTACTCGAATGGGTACACTTGCTTAAGGTGTGATATCATGTTTTTTATAATGATTATCCTGGAAGTAATTACTCATTTCAACAATAGATTACACTAGTAGTCTAAAAAATTCAATATGTCGACAGTGCATTGATAACTGTCATTATTGTTTCTTTTTCAGGCTCGCAAATGTTAATATATATATATATATATATATATATATATATATATATATATATATATATATATATATATATATATATATATATATATACATATATATATATATATAAATATATATCTATAATATAACGCTGCTGGTAGTGTGTCAGTCCTTCCTTCCTTCCGTCATCGCTATAGATTTTGGAACCATAAAAGTAAACATTCGCACCATGCTGTGCTTTTCAGTGCACCGCAGTGTCTTATTATAAGTATTAGAGTAGGGTTTGTTTATATAGCGGCATAGAGCTATTTTATAATTGCCACGCTTTTTACTCTTTCGCATAACGTCAAGAAAATATTAAATACACGCAAACTGCTAAAACGTATTAAAAAGATTAATGTTAAATATCATTTTCGTTTAGGTTCCCAGAAAAAGTGGATACATTTTAATAAGATAATAACAGTACGGTAGAAAAATCAAATTAATTTAAATCTTTTCTAATTTTGACAAAGGAGGTAATTTAAAAATACATTAAACTCACGCTAATAAAAAATGTAAATGCAAATATACGTTCGTCATAGAAGGAATTAGTGTTGCAATAATATAATTAGCAAAATGTGAATGCAAATTATTCGGATGTGTAAGAAGAAATTATTGTTAGAAAATTATAATTAGCATGGATTGATAAAAGGCAATCTTTTATTGATTTTATTCACTGAATGTAGGCCCTACTGTTTATTACTTATAATTTTTAATCAAGTATTCAGCACTATTAAAGACGCGTCATCACGTTCATTAGGTGCGCAATGGTTTTAGTTATTAAACTCTTTCGTAAATTTTTAAAATTTAAAGTACTGGAAAAAAATGCGTGAATGGATAAAGTGAAATATTGTAGGTAAAACACGGATATTTTAAATACTGCCTATTATTTATACTGTTTTCTAATTATTATTCTACCTTTCGGGTTTTATAGGAGAGGCGTAGCGAGGGGAGGGCATATGTCCCCGGGTGCCGACCTTAGGGGGCGCCAAACTGGGTTGGAATAAATTTGCGAGGGGGGGGGGGGTGGAAATCGAAAGTTTTAGGGCGGGGGGGGGGGGGGGGGGGGGACAGGGGTGCAAATCGAAAGTTTGAGGGGGGTGCAAATCATCGGAAAGGGTGCGATTTGGCGCTACGGGATAGACTGTGAGCAATATGCCTTTATGATTGCATTTAAATTGTGTTTATGTTATGAGTGTTGTGTTTGTTTTTTCTTGTGTGTTTTTTTTTCGTTCGTTTGTGTTGTGTTTAGTTTTGTTCTGTTCCCCAGTTGGTACATTTAAAAAAGATTTATATATATAGTGCCCTGTCAAAACGGCCCGTGAAAAATCGGCTCCGTCAAAACGGCCCCGTTAATTTGACCCCGTTAAATCGACCCCCGACAAAACGACCCAGTCAAAATAGCCCCGTCAAAAGGGCCCCGACTTATTGGCTCCCGTCAAATGGGCTCCCGTAATATTGACTTGCGACACATAGGCTCCCGACAAATGGGCTCCCGATATTTAGGCTCCCGACAAATGGACTCCCGACATATTAACCCCTGACAAATAGGCTCAGGACATTTGGGCTCCCGACAAAGCGGGACCGACATATAGGCTCCCGACATAAGGGCTCAAGACAAATGGGCTCCCGACAAATGGGCTCACGACATATAGGCTACCGACTCCCGACATATTGACTTTTTGACAAAATGACTCCCGATATTTTGGCTCCAGACCAATGAATGGCATGAACACTATTGGCATAAAAGTAACCATTTTGTCCTACCTCCAAACCATTATAACCTCTTTTAAATGCCCGAATGAAATTGTTTTTCATGAACCAACGTTAATTCACAAACAATTCGAGCCCTTAACAGCTTAATTCCACCAATTCTAAAGTTTTGATAATGTTTAATTTACAACAGAAAAGATCTGTTGCTTATATATATATATATATATATATATATATATTATATATATATATATATAATTATATATATATATATATATATATATATATATATATATATATATATATATATATATATATATATATGTGTGTGTGTGTTTAGCTGAGGTTTGCGTTAGTGGTTGCGTTTTGATTTGGTTTGTTTTTGTTCGTTCTTTTTTAGTTTTCGTTTGTGTTTTTTTCTTTGGGTTTCTGTTTGTATTCGTGTTTTTGGTTTGTTTTGCGTTTGGATTTGGTTTGTTTTCGTTTGCTTTTTCGTTTGTTTTTTTCTTTGTGTTTGTATTGGTGTTTGTGGTTGGGTTTGTTGTTAGGTTTTTGTTTTCGTTTGTATTTGTAATTGTGTTAGCGTTATGTTTGCGTTTTGTTGTTTTGGTTTTGGTTGGTTGTGGTTTGGGTGGGCAGTGCTTGGTTTATGATGATTACTGAACACACAGGTAATGGTCTTTAACAGAAAGGTTTTTCACAGAAGCCAGAGCAGGGCCTGGCCGGGACGGCTAGTATATATATATATATATATATATATATATATATATATATATATATATATATATATATATATATATATACATATATATATATATAAACGTTAGCTATTTTAAGCAGGGATTTCTTTTACTGCTTTAAACTAGTGTGATGCCTAAAATTTTAATCTACTTAATTGTTCAAGATGAATTTAATAATTAAAAACTTAACTTATTTACAATTAAGTTGAAGCTAATTTTAATTATCAAAATTTAGAAATTATTTTAAAAACATACAAACAACGAGTTTATTTATAAATGGCTACGAATAAGACGTAATATATAATGTTCTATATGTTATATTAAATTAGTGGGTTAAATACGGAAATCGAAGTTTTTATTCACCTTATGTTCTACGCGATAATCTCAGCTGTTAGGCAAAAAAAAAAGTATAAAAGGCTCGTTCACAACAAACACTAATCGCCCATTGTTAAACCAAGATCGGGCTCGTTCAATACCACGCAAAAATAACGATTACAAGTATGAGCAGTTAAAAATAACCATGAAATATGGTAAAAACGGAAACCGGGTGTCTTCGATCACTGCGGCCATCATCACCATGACGACAGTAAAAAGTAGATTCAGCGATAGCTAACTTTAATTGTGTCGAAATTTTTATTTTAGGTCAGTTATTGAATATGACTATTACATTAACTTACATTTCCCTTTTCATAAGTTTTACTTCCTTTTCCACTTATGGAAAAAGCAAACATTGTATATTGCACTATAATATCAATTAAAAAACAACTAAACTTAAACTTAACTTTGATCTTCTGTTCCATCCAAACCTAACTTCTAGAACTTGTTTATTCCATATGTGCTGACCATAGGAAGAAACCTGGCTCTAAAACAGCCGAGCACAGACCCCATCACAGTGGATGGTTTGACAGACACTTCAAATTGTTTATTCTCTAGTAACTGGAGAGTTTCCTTCGCTAGACCATCTTATATAAATAACATCATAATCCACACCGACAATGGTGAGATATTCCTTCTGTAATAAAAATTATATTGTTCTATAAAATAAAATAGAATATGTTTCAAAACATTACTTTATTTACAGCCAAAATGTTGGGATTTCTCTTTTATTAGACAGAATTTGGTGCGTCACTGAGAAATATTTAGCTATTGTTTATACAAATCTCATCACATGCATCAATAAAGATGAGATTTTCTACTATATACACAACTTGGTCCTGTACGGCATTTAGGTTATATAATCTTCCTTTAAAAACATAATTTCATATAAAGCACATCTGTATCCTCTGAGGCATCTTTGAAGGGGGAGGGAAGGCATATGCCCCACCCCTAAAGGAAGTTCACCGTCTCTCGCTCCCTCCTAACGACATAGAAGTTATATAAAGAAAATATATACTTCAATCACTTTCAACCTTCCCCAATAAATTTTAGTCCGCCCCCCCCCCTCACGTATCCAGGAGGAAAATATCTGAAAAAAAAACCCACTCGTTTTAGACCCAGTAATTGTAAGTTTATTTTGATCATTGCAGAGAACATGCCGTCGCTAGACATAGGCTTTAAGTTTGCAGAGAATTCCAGTTGGGGTTGGGAATTAGAGGCTAGTAGACATTTCTTCTATTACGGCCGAGTGTGGGCATCATTTTTCCTAGCTATTCGAGCAGAAGTGTTGGAATTGGAAATCCGTGTTCCCAATGACAAGCTTATGTTTTGTGAAGTGGAGGTTATCGGAGGCGAGTAAGCAGCTGTGGTTCTTGTGTCCAGAGTGTGTTTACTGTGGTTATTGTTGGGGTTATGGTGTGAAAGTTGCGGTGCTATATGAGTGTTAGTAAACGGTCTACTATAAATGATTGTAAATTCACAATTCGAAATAATAAATCTCGGAATAACAAAAAGTTAATAAAAATGTTTCCATAACTAATAAAGCGAGAGTGATCTTCACTAAACTTTCTGGAATATACATATATGACAATTCTGAGTATAGTCATGATTTTTAATCAATTTTAATAACTTCAACTATTAAAAATAAATTAGAATCTCCTAGAAAAAAAGGCACACAAAGTGAGTAGCAAACAATGTCTGTAAAATAGTGCGGAATATTGTTTGTACTTTATATGTGTTTTCTTTGAGAAATCGGAAATAGCTGAAAGTATTAATTCTGGACAACGGAATTTACTCAAAATTTGAATTAAGGCAGATAATTTAATCGTTTATGTATGTGCGAATTTCGCGTATCTCTCTGAAACAGTAGGTAAGTTATAGGCTTTTGAAAAAACAAAAGTAGAATTATTTTCACTTTACCTTGATACAGAACTGCAAATTTTATAAAAATACTTATATATGAAATTTTATACACCGCCAAGTTTGGAAATGGAACTTTAATTTACAATCAGAATTACAATATCTTTTAGTAACGATTGTTGCTGTGGAGTGATGTAGCAGTAGAGAGCTGGACTCTGATGGGTACCTCACTCACGTTAAGGAAACTAAAGGCGGCTGGGCATAGTGCTGACCACACCATCTCTTCATATGCCGATGTCACAGAAACAAGTGAACTCTACTTCACATGCTCCATAGACCGTCAGGTTTGAAAGGGAAACTTTACTTTACTTTACGTGTGTTGCTGACAATGGTCAGATATTTGCCATTCAGCTTGTTTGTTTGTCTACCATAACAGACATCCAATGTGACCCCTTTCATTTTGGCCTGGAGTGTGAGCACGTCTGTTCTTGCCCGTTAAAAAAAATATACTGTGATGATCTTCAGAAATGTTATTTTCCCAATACAGAATATCGGGAATGTGGATATGGTGAGTAATATTTGCATCCTATTGTAGAGTTACGAGATTATCCCATTTCGATTGAAATAAAATACTTTGCCGTTTAAATCAATGAAAGGTGTTTGCATTGGCTAATTGAAATGTTTTTTTGTGTTCACGATGAATATATATATATATATATATATATATATATATATATATATATATATATATATATATATATATATATATATATATATATATATATATATATATATATATATATATATATATATATAAACATGTGTGAAGAAATATTTTATAAAATAGTTATTGGTCAAAACGCAATGTGCTTTACTACACGTTGGACGATATTAGTGATAAAGCAAAGAAATATCCAAATTATAGCTATAAATGCCATGCATTTAAATAACATAGGCATCAATACCTATTAGAAAAAAAGTCAATACACATCCATATTAAATGCACACGATATTAAAGAGATTTAAATTAATTTGTTAAAAGCCCGGCAGTTAAATAATAGTTACGTTGTTTTTAAAAGTAAATTACCGAGAAAATTTTAAAGATTTCATAACGTTCGTCTAGATAAATAGATCTCAATCAAATTTGAATATACCCAGCATTGCCCGGATTTAGAAAATATATTACTTTTTAAAAATAACCCTAACCATAACCAATATGGTTCTCTAAATTGAATCCGGGGTGTCAACCGACTCCCCGTCAGGGTGCGATTTGGCGTCTTGGGCTATCCCGTTCAAACGTTCGTTTGAAAAAAAATACGATAGACTATGAATATGAAGGGTTACTATAGTCCTTAAATACATCGAAACCGGGTGTCCTCTGGCGCCCTGACAGAGTTCTATTGGGCGCAAGAGGCCATCCCGTGAATGCTATGTCGCCTACGTTTGGTTTAGTGAGTTCAATAGACAATAGATAAGATAGGATATTATAGTATTTACTAAGTTGTATAAGGTGCACTTTGGCAACAAGGGTTAGACTGTGAGCAGTATCTGTTTATTTTTGCAAATAATTTTGTGTAAATGTTCTGCGTTTTATTTGCGTTTGTGTTTGTGTTTGCGCTTAAGTTTGTGTTTGCATTTGTGTTTGTATTGTGTTTGTGTTAATATTTGAGTTCGTGTTTCATTTGGTGTTTGCGTTTGTATTTTGTTTGTGTTTGTTTATGCGTTTGTGATTGTGTTTTGTGTCTAATAATATGTATCTAATAATAGACTGAGTGTAGTTAAATTTAGAAGCAGATCAGCTCCACTGATTTCACCTTTGTTTCCCTGCTTTGCCCTGAGGGTAATAAACTACATAAGAGATGCTATCTCGGGTTGGCTGAGATGTATGAGTAGCAATCTATGTTACCTAGAAAGAGATGAAGTTTTATGGTGGGCTAGAAACATGTGGGGACACGGTATCATGTTGGTAAGAAATTTTGAGGGGGAAGCATCGGTATGTGTCTGATTATATATGATCCAAACTTTGGGAAGTTGTTGAGAATATTTTTTGGGGAGGTGTGTGCGAAAAAAAAATTCAAATTCGAAGGGGTGCCATCCCGGTAGGGTGCGATTTGTTTTTTCTTTTGATACGCTATATAAAAATAAAAGTCGATTGCGGTTTCAGACCGTTCATCCGATCGCCAGCAACTTTTGGGGAATTAATTAGAAAACTCCAGGTGAAGTTTCTGTAAAAAAAAAAATTATAATTCCACAAGGGCGTCGCCTCGGGAGGCTGCGATTTTTCTCTACATACAGTATATAAAAATGAAAGACGATTGCAGCTTGACACGATCGCCATATCAAACTTTGGGAAGTTGATTAGAGCACTTCAGATTTATGTTAATTTCGATAAGAGTCGCTCAATAAATTAAATCAAGCGTGCCTGCTGGCGTCCTGGTAGGGTGCGATTTGGTTGCCAAAAAAATTCAATGTCGGCCCTCAAAGGCTCACATGGGCCGCTGATTGCTCTGTACTACATTTTTTTTCAATTAGCAGAAAATTAACTAAGGTTAGATTATTTAATGTACGTTTAAAAATCCAGTTTCCTTACTTTGCGAATAATGCAATTAGCATTTATTTTTAGACGATCCAATAAGAAATTGAGATTGAGCTTCTAATAATACCCCATTAGTAATGCGAACAATTACCGCCTCTAAGGTAGTTTATTAATCGGGGGCCCCAGAGAGTGCCCCTATACGTAACTGACACATGGGCGGTCAGCGAAGTGTGTTCTACCTCATTATTTCTATCAGTGATTAACATGCACTCAAGGTTTTCTTGCGGTAGTGTAGGTAAACCAGTGTCCTGATATTTATGATTTAAGCGCAGGCATTAATAACATTAAAATAGCTGAGTTTTAGAAAACAATGTCAGGCGTCTAAGAATTTATGATTGATAACGCATTGATAAAACCCTTCTTATATATTTCGACAGACTTTCTTCTATTGCCGCGTTAACGGCGGGGACGGGTTCGCTAGTGTGTATATGTTACGGTCAAAGCCTGAAGTGTGGACAAAGCCCGAAATGGCCGGCCAATGTGCGCATTGGCCGGATATCTTGGCCAAATCCCGAAGAACTTAGCACTAAGAGCGTATTTTGTACATTGGCCGGCCGATGAGCGCACTGGCCGGAATATCTTGGCCAATGTTCTATCTAGACTAAGTTGTGATCGCGTTTTCATTATTCTGGGTGCGTTTTCATTGTGAGTAACGTATTGTTGAACTCTTGTTTGTATAGCATTCTATATGCAAGGCGACATTGACCAAAAGGGCCGTCAGACCATGAGACAGACATAGATGGCTGTCAAAAGAAAAAATGTAAATCCACGTTAGTTTCCGTATATGGGCTGCTGGATATCAATTGTATGCGATATTGGCCAATGCGCGCATTGGCCGACTTCGGGCTTTGGCCGTAATATATATATATATATATATATATATATATATATATATATATATATATATATATATACTGAATTTTGATAACTCTGATATTACTAATGATACGTTGTACATGTTTTTAGTATGCATCAATCCCTATTTCGACCAAGGATGTGCCTCTAAGTTCCAGCGTGAGTGCCAACCCGAGGCCTGTCACAATGTCGAGAGCTCTTGCGTCGAGTGCATGTCACCATATGTTGTGTGCGAAAACGGTAACGTATTGGATAGACCATTAAGATCCGTGGGTTCAATTGTAAAACCAAAAATAGCAATCTATTTACACAATTATATAGAAGGCAAACGTTCGTACGTACATAATTAAGTTGCTGATGTTTGTCGAGTGGAAATGAAAGTTGGAATAAGAAACTCAACAATACATATGGGCTTTATTTTAAATTGTTATATTACGCGTTTCAATTCCGTTCCTAAATTAACCCACCTTTCAACATTACAACACTCTCATACATGATTTTGCGGCCTGGTCTGGCGGTAGAATAAAAGACTACACAGTGTCGGGTTTGAATTCTAGTCCAAGTGCACAGTAACTCATGTTAGGGACCTTTTATGGGTCTGGGCGTAAAACTGACCAAGGTAGAGGTATTAACACAATTCTCCCGTAATGTACTAACAGAATTATCCCTAATCGTACCGAAGTAGGAGAACTAACACAACTATCCCAAAATATACCGAGGACAAAAGCTTACTCTACCGCCAGACCTACACTATCAATTCGCTGCAATTTGTATACATGAATTTATCATCCAACATTTTAGATGCTCCACATAGATACAAGGATCTCCCGTACATTGCCAACCCGTTGATTATAGGTAGGTATCCAATCACTGAGGATAGCATCAAATAATCGACTGTTTTTTGTAAACTTGTGTGGTTTATTTGACTGTGTATTATGTGGGAAGTATTTCCAGAGAGTTTACAAATACATTTCAGCCCCCAAGTTAAAAAGAAAATTAAAAAGAAAAAATTATGAAAGTATTAAAGTGGTGTGGAATTGACGATACTGATCGATGGATAGGTCTAAAAATGCTTAACATTTAACACAATAACCCAGTTAATTAGGATTAAAGACTTCCTAATACAATAGATAATCTGATTAGGATTTAAGCCTGGGTTTTTGTCCCGTCCCCCGTTCCCCTCACAGAATGTCCGACCGGCTGGTTCGGCTCCAAGTGCCAGTATATGTGTCACTGCACGCCAAATACACCATGCAGCGCTACGGGGGACTGTAAATACGGATGTGAATACGGCTACTTTGGTCACAAGTGCCAGTATGGTAAAGTAGATTCAAGTAGAATGGATCATATTAAATAATTTATTGAAAGTATTTTGTCGTTAATCACATCCTATACTTAACTATTCTTGCGATAATGTACATAATGTTCAGCAATATTAAATAATATTTAAATTAACTGTGAGAAAAGTGAGACGATTACTTTTGTATACAATTTACTGTGTCTCTATTATAACAAAGCATCTCACACACCAGTTTAACTGCTAACTCAATAGTCTCGAGTTCGGATCCCGGGCTTGAATCTGTATGACGTCCCTGAGTCCACCCAGCTTAGATGGGTACCTGACACACCATCCCATAGTATGCTGAGGTTATTGAAAACAGATACAATCTACTTCATCTGCCCCATGTGTCTTACCCGATGTGTCTTGGACATGAAAGGGGAAAAAACGATGAATGTGAATTACAAAACATTAAAATCTTAACATCTACCCTAGAATAAATCTGTTGACTGAAAAAGATATGTGTATATTCAGAAGGGAAAAGATGGTGATAGTACAGAACATTGCCTTAGACGTAATATCTAGATTATTGTTTATATATAAAACAATGGTCTTAAAGTCCCATCACATTTCTTTTGTAATACTAATGTTACTATTACATGTGTACATTAATTGTTATTTTTCAACAGTGGATTACTTTAAGTCCTTAGACCCAACTGTAAACTTTAACAGTAAGGATGACGGCTATTTATCTGGACCCATGTTGTATCTGACGCACTTTTCGTGGGCTAGATTCATTTTTCACGGTAATCAAAGTAGATTTAAAACTCTCCTCTCTTAGTTAAAAATTCTTTTTTAAAAAATTGCTGCTTGCTTGTTCTGCAAAGAAAAAAAAACAGAAAAAAATACGTTAGAAAGCCAGTCCGACCCTTTCTTTTCCAAAAAATGTCTAAATTCCACAAAATTCAAACCATTTACCGTGCATTAAAATGTATAATATTATTGTTGACACTGATCCACGATTAGATTTAGAGTCTGTACATACACATTCAAGTTATCGTATTTCCAGGCACACCATGAGACACAAACACACAGACATTCAGACTAACTGTAAGACTAAGGCTTCTTTTTCTGAATCACCGAGGTGAAAAACGCAGAGATTCGTCAAAGTCTCGCTTTCAAGTTGTTTTTTTTTAAATATTAACTCAAAATTTTAAATATAAATATTAAATATTATTTTTTTTCTCTAACCAGATAATATTTTGCCAAGGGAAGTGGAAATTCGTTTTCGAACACATTCGGCTAAAATATTGGAATGCGAAAGCTATTATCTCTCCCGCTTTGGTAATAACGGCTTAGATTTCTTTTGCCGACCATTCATGGACTTACATGACAGTTTTTATTTGGGAAGCGCGAGACAATTTTTGGTTCAAATCAGTCGAGGTTAGTCACCTGTGGTTTGTTCACAATTTAAATAGTGATTGATTAGAGGTTAATCAGTTTAATCCATATTCCTAATCAACAGAAGAGGGAAGTGTGTGTTTCTTTTATATGTAACTGCTTAAATAACGGTTAGGTTTTGTTAAACTATAATATATTGGATATTGAGTGGGGACCGCATTTCATAAAAACTAAGTAACTCTGATTCTCGTACAATTCGGGATATAGACATGAATTTTAATTCATTTTAATTACTTAAAATTTAAAAAAACAGAAAAATCTCTTAGAAAAAAAAAATTGCACACCAAGTGAACGTCAAATAAATGTGCATAATAGTGCGTAATATTATTAGTACTTTATAAATAAAACGGAAATTGCAAAAATTACTACTTCCGTTCAACAGAAATTACTCAAAAATTTGATAGAAGGCAGAGAATTAGATTTTTTACTTACGTGTGAAATTGTATTTATCTATCTGAAATAGTACTCAAGTGGAGTAAGTTCCACTTCCGGTTATCAGAAATCGCTTAATTAAAAGTTTTCACGGATTTACAATTTTAATATAATACTTATAAATGAAATTTCATAAACCTAGCTGTAACGGTACTCAAATTATCGTGTTTACACACATACACACATATACACACACAGACATACGGACAAGATTGCAAAACTATGTTTTTTCGACTCAAAGACTGTAGAACGTCGAGATTTGCAATAATCTCGATTATTATTTTGCACGATTACCAGACTCTCTATGCTTCGTATATACGAGAAAGTAAAAAAGGAAATTTGAGTAAGATTTTTTTAAAAACAGCTGAGACTAGATTTCTAATGCCGTATTAAAAACATAATTGTAATCAACATCATGCAATGGGTTGAATTGCTTGCTTTTATTTAGTCTCAAAATTCGCTGTTGAATTTTCGTTCACGCCATGAGCATGTCATGCTCGACATCAAATGTAGAACATCACTTGCGAGATATGTAGAAACAAACGGTACTTAAAACTAGAAAAGCCAGCATCGCCACATGTGTATATAAAGGGTACATGCCACATGTGGGTATAAAGGGTACATGCCACATGTGGGTATAAAGGGTACATGCCACATGTGTCTATAAAGGGTACGTGCTGTTGCAAACCGGACTACGATGTTGCTGTCCGGTTGCTTAGTCGCCGGCCGAATACGTTGCTGACACTGGCTCGGGCACTAGCCAATAAGGCCGTCGTTGTCTAGGGGTATTTAATGATTCTACCCGAGTCAGCTACAGTAAAATAATCAACGGGACTGGAGACTTTCTTAGTTTATGCTGTTTATTAATTCGCTGGATGCTTGTTCTTCTGAGCTAGGCTTCCCCTAACCGCAAATGTCGGGAGCGCTTGTGCGAGAGAGAGAGAGAGAGAGAGAGAGAGAGAGAGAGACTAACTAACCTGCCTGTATTTATACCCCTGTCTTAACCCCCTAGCTATTCCCACGGGACAATGAGCTCAAAACTTGTGACCTAACAAATTATCCCCCCTAACGCTAACAACCCTAGCTACTGGTCAGTATAAAGACTACTATTTTTCTGTCAGAGTGGTCAGTCTCTTTGAATGTTTCACCTACTGTCCATCCCTACTGTGTACCCTGTAATTATCTAGTGAAGAATGTTTGTGGTATTCTGACCTAACATACTCCCCCATACCCAGAGCAAATGCCTAAAACTAAATACTAAACTACTATTGCAAATTTGCCTTTGCCCAGCAGATAAAATACACATACAATTAAACTGTGTATACATATATTACATTACAATATACATAATATATAATGCATATAGACATTTTTTAAATTTAAAAAAAAAAGCAAAAAAAAAAAAAAAAACAACAACAACAAGCAAAGCTTAAAACAGAATCTACAACAGCAATTAGCTCATTTGATGAAAACAAGTAAAAATAAATTTATATATATATATATATATATATATATATATATATATATATGTATATATATATTGCAACCCACGTTCAATAGCTCACGCACTAACTCATTCACGCAAAATTAAACTTCCTTGGAGCCAATTAGAACAATTATAAAATTTCAAGTGTACTTGCATACTTTTTGTTTATATTGCTATTAGTGACAATACATAGCGAGTCTAGCACTCACACTTTCAAAATCCACCATCTACCACTCTTTCTCTCTAGTCCCTTGATAGCATGTCCGCTACTATATTCTCTTTGCCTGGTATATGCTCTATAGTAAACTTAAATTCTTGTAACAATAGAGACCATCGCGTTAATCTAGAGTTGATGTAACTACAGTTGTTTAAATACTTCAAAGCTCGTTGGTCCGTTTGGAGTGTAAAGTGTACGTTGTTTAAGTACAGTGCTAACTTCCCCACTGCCCAGATAATGGCCAAACATTCCCTCTCAATTGTTGAGTACCTCGTCTATACCTCGCCTATGCCGCGTGCTGAGGCGTCCGTCCTGAGTATGAACGGTTAGTTAATATCGGCCAGGACAAGGACAGGCTCTGAGTTTAAGTGCTCCTGTATCAGCCCAAGAGCCCTGTTGCACTCATCTGTCCAAACAACTTTCTCTGGTTTATCCCCCGCCAAAAGGTCAGTCAGCACCGCCTTAAGATTGCTGAAGTTGGGGATAAATTTGGAGTAATAGCTAATAAGGCCTACAAGTTGTATCACTTGTCTCTTAGTTCTTGGGACGGCAATATTTAGAATTTTATCTATTTTTCTTCTCTGATGTGCCATTTCTCCACTTCCCACTATATGACCGAGGAAACTTACCTGTTCAAATCCTAGTTCTATTTTTGACGGTTTTACAGTTAATCCCGCTTCCCTTAATCTCCTAAATACTGCCTCTAAGTTTTTAACGTGTTCCCCCCAGCTGTCACTATAAATGCATATGTCGTCAAAGAATGAGACCACGTTCTCTAAGCCTTTCAGAACTAAACGCATTAATCTGGCGAAGCTTGCAGGAGCGGTAGACAGACCAAAAGGGAGGTAATTAAAATGGTAAAGTCCCCAGGGTGTAGAGAATGCTGTAAGCTTCTTGCTTTTATGTTGAGGGGTATTTGCCAGTAGCCTTTGGTCAGGTCTAATTTAGTAAAATATTTAGCACTATTCAACTTGGCAAATAACTCCTCTTGGTCTGGGATAGGCTCAGCGTCATATATGGTGACGGCGTTCAGCCTGCGGTAGTCAACACAAAATTGGGCAGACCCATCTTTCTTTTTGACCAAAACTACTGGAGCGCTATAGTCTGAGTTTGACTTTTCTATAATCCCTAATCTTTCCAATTTCTTCGATTTCTGCTCTCATTATTTCTCTGCGTGCGTAGGGTTTAGAATAGGGTTTCATCCGAAAGGGTTTAAAGTCACTTAACTCAATGTTGTGTTCAACTAAGTTTGTTCTACCTGGTATATTACTAATAACATCTTTGAACGCATGGATCAGACGATGTAGGTCTGTACGTTGCGACTCGGAGAGTTTTTCGTTAATTTGAAATGTGGTTAGTTCGGTGGGTTCTGTCACGTCAGGCGTTCTAATCCTAACCGGTGGGACACCCGGTTGCGGATCATTGCCCCGCTCAGGCTCCTCTTCTTTTTCTTCGATAACACCTGATACGGCCGCTAGCATGAGATGTGTTTTGGACTTATCTGAATTATTCCTGTGGTGGTACAGTATGATCCGGTTTACGTGGAAGACTTTTGTCTTCTCACCGACTCTAACAACATAGTCTAGGTCTGAGATTTTGTTAACAACTTCGTAAGGCCCTGCCCATCTAAGCTCTAACTTGTTTAGCAGTTGAAGCTTTAGGACCAACACATGGTCGCCAATTCTATTGTCTTTTACTTTTGTTGATTTGTCATATTACTCTTTGTATTTATCTTTACTCATTGCTGTCTTTCTCGTAGCGTGCCTACACGCTGACTGTAATGTTTGTTTTAAGTCAAGTAAGTAGCCATATGCTAACCTAGTCTTACAGTCACTAGTTCCTTCGCCTGTAAAAATGGACCTGAGTATGTTCATAGGTCCACTAACTTTTCTACCGACTTTTCTACCGAACATGAGTTCGAAGGGTGAATAGCCAGTGATTTCATTTGGGACTTCCCTGAAGGCAAGCAGAGCTGCCGGTATAAATTCGTCCCAGTCTTCCTGTCTATCTGCTGTGATTTTTCTCAGCATTTCCTGAAAGTACCATTCTATCTTTCAACTTCCCCAGTTTAATACCTAGCAGCTTCGAAGCCTTGTTGAAAATTTCTGAATTGGGACCCATTATCCGACAAAATAACTTCAGGGAATCCCATTGTAGTAAAAATTGAGACCAGAGCATCTTGAACCTCCGATGCAGTTATACTTTTAAGAGGTACCGCTTCAGGCCATCGTGTACGTAGATCTATAGCCGTTAGGATGAACCCATTTCTCTTCTGTGTAAACCTTAATCGTCCTACAATATCAATGGCTAACTTGGCCAATGGTTGTCCAACCACTTGTGATCTACCTAGCGGCGCTTTATGCCGATATTCTTCTTGCCTTTCTGGCATGTGTCACAACTGTAGCAGTACTTTCTTATTTCACCAGCTGCGCCTGGCCATCTAAACTCTGAGAAAATCCTGGCTCTGGTTCTAGCCAACCCCATGTGGCGGGCCATGGGTTTGTCGTGGCCTAGTTTTAACACAGTATCTCTAAGTGCTGATGGTACGACTAAACGAATTTGATCTTCCCCTCTAATTTGTCCGACGACTTTGAACAACAAGCCGTCTACGGCTAGAAACTCTCCAGTAAGATAAGGAGTTTCAATGCTCACCAACGCTCTAGGCCATGGGTTCCCAACCTGGGGGTCGCGACCCCCCCCCCCCTGGGGGTCGCGAAGGTCTTTCTGTGGGGTCGCCAACTGGTATACTAAACCTTAGTAATTTGAAACAAAACATAAATTTTTAGAAGAAGTTTTGAAATTCGGCTTCATTAACATCACTGGAAATGTAATAGAAAAGAAACAATGCGCACTGTACAAAGTTGTTCTCAGTCACGAATCTATGAAATCTTCGAAACTAAAACATCATTTGCGACGAGTCATTCGGAACACACCAAAAAACATATGGCGTTCTTTCGTAAGTAAGAAGCTAGTTGCAAACGCCAGAGACTTGATCGAACAGGAAGTTTTCACCAGCATTAGTGCAAGCATCAAATGAAGTCACTATAGAAAATGCCAAAAAAAAAAAAAAAACAATAGGAGAAAATCTCATCAAACGCTGCATGTACGTAAATGTTAAATAACACATTTTTATTGAAATTAAGCTTTCACCATTGTTTGCTTTTCAAGTTGATAAATCAAAAGACGTGAGTTCGTGTTCGCAGTTGCTGGTCTGTGTCTATATTCATGCGGATGATAGCAAAGAAGAGTTGCTCTTTTGTGAAGATAGCATGGAGAAAATAAATACCTTTTTTGAAACTGGATGATTAAAATGGGTTAGAACGGCTGTGGGGGCTTGTACGGATGGTGCGCCATCTATGTTTAGCTCAAAATCGGGCTTTCAGAAAACAGAAAAGATTTAGCTCACTAACCACTGCCCTAATTAATCGACATCAAGAGTCCATTGCTAGTATAAGTCGTAAATTATATAAAATCTGGAGCCTTCAAAGAATTGAGCAAAAACATTAATATAGATCACGAGTTTCTGCTCTTCTACACTACAGTACGCTGGCTGTCAAACGTAATGTTGTAAATTGTGTTTTTCAATTGAAATCTGAAATCAAATTGTTCTTTTTGGTATACTTAAAACGACATAGAGTGGTTGGAGAGAGTATCATACCTAGCAGATGTGTTCGAACATCAAGATAAGCTTAACCTGAAGCTTCAGGGAAAATGTACGAATATTATAACTTTCCATGATAATCTCGGGGCATTTTTATCAAAGCTGCAAAATCGGTAAAGAAAATAAATCTTGGAAATATTGTAAATTTCAGAAACTGCGGTGTGGTAGATGAATCTGATTGTGAGATAATTGAAATTTTGAAAGAAGCGATTTCTGGGCATCTTGAATCTCTTGAAAACGAACTGCATCGCTATTTCTCTGAGCTGAAAAAAGAAGAATCTGCATTTACGCATTACCCATTACCTTCTTCCTTTGATGTTGCCAGCATTGTCGATGAATCACAAGATGAATTATTTGATTTGCAGAATGATTCCGAGTAAGATGAACAACTGCAGACACAATTTTGGTGTAGTATTCACCATTCATATCCAAACGTAAAATTGATTGACTTTTCGAGAATATATTTTCAACACTATTCTTCGATTAACAACAAAATTAAGATAATTATAATGACATAGGTTGGTGTTAAAATTTTTTTTTTATTAAAAACTGAACCACGAAGGTTTAGTGAATAGTATGCAATTTTACTCATGCTATTAAAATAGTTATCAAGAGTAGTTCATATTGAAAGTCAACTAGAAAATCTTATTTTAGGGCTTATTAATTTCCATACTAATTTCGGCTTTTTAATTCTATGGGGGTCGCGGGCCACTTACTTTTTATAAAAGGGGGTCGCCACTAGAAAAAGGCTGGGAACCACTGCTCTAGGCACTATCTTGCTGTCACCGTTGGCTGTCTTAATCGTCTTCCTACCACTATTCCATCTACTTCTGTCTACTAACTGTTTCCTACACGCTATGACTACTGAATCTGTGTCGCGCAAAACAGTAACTGTCTGGTTCCCTGAGACGATTGGTAGTTTTCCCTTACAACGTTTTTCCCACTGATCGCTAACTATGTTCCCTATTGGCAAGGTAAACTTCATGTGGTTGATACACTGTTCACAATCTTAGCACTCTCCACTAAACTCCGGGACTAGTCATCTTTTTTTTTGTTTCTAAAACTGACCTTCTTCTGTTTGTTTCTGCTCTTATCCACATTAGGTGATTTCTTACGCCCCTGTCGTTGTGTCCGCTCGGTATCGACATTACAATCAGCTGCTATATGGCCCTTTAGGCCGCATGAAAAACATTTAGTTTGTGGTCGAGGCGAGTTGTTATAAGTCCGTGTAGTTTGTCGAGATGGATCGGGTGACTGGACATAACTATAACTGTCTGAGTCAAAATTCTGTCTATATCGGCCAGGACCAGAGTTGCGGTGATTTTGATCTATATGTGTTGTGTCTATAGCTGTGTCTAGAGTGCGGAGAATTTGATCTACTAAGACGTCTGTCATCTTTTGATGTATTGGTTCTGCTATTGTAGCTATAAGTTCTGTCGGTGCATCTGGAGAGTCGCCTAGCTGTTTCGTCGGGAATTTAGCGAAATAGTTGTCACACTGTTTCTCCACCTCGTCAACAGTCCTAGGGTCACTTACTGTCCTTAAGATTGTGTCTTTAAGAAGCAGATCAAACAGACCGTCATAAGTTTTCTCTATCCCGCTTAGTTCGACCCATCTCTTCAAATAATGTCTAGTTCTCCTAATGTAGCTTCCTGGTTTGTCCTCAGAGTTGGGTTTGGATGAGTTAAACCTATTGCTGTAGCCTGACTCTGTCAGCCCAAAATGTTTCAGAACTTCTCGTTTTAATTTGGTGTAGTCTTCTTCTGCTCCTAGCTCAGTTAAACAGGCATCACAGCCACTGTCTAACAGAACTTTCCTGAACTCATGGCACCAATATCTATGATCTAACCCTACCTCTCTAGCTTCTCTTTTAAAAATATCTATCACTACTTCGATGTCCATTGGACCACCGTTACTTTTTAAGTTAATCAGCTTAAGACGTGGGACATATGATTTTGTTTGTTCAACTACCCGTTGGTTACCCAAACTTTGTTGCCCCAATTCGAGGGTTTTTAATTTAAACGTTTCTTCTGATTCTATTCTTAGTTTTTCTAAAGCTCTCTTAGCTTCTCGTTCGGCTAACTCTATCTTTAGTTTTGTTTCCTCTCTATGTTTTTCTTCTGCTTCTGCTACTTTATTTTCAGCCTACTCTAGTAGTTTACTCTCTTGGCAAATTTTATACTTCTGGCCCATGCCAAGTAATAACCAAGAAACCCCAGTAATGGCAACTCAGGAAGTTTACTTAACCTCTACGACTGTAGAGAATTTCACGCGGGTATATCTAAACGCAATGGGAGAAGAAAACCAGAGTTTTTTGCTTGCCGAGAGCACAGTACGAGGGCTGATACAAAAGGCACTTACCCCAGAGTGTGATTGTAGGTCAGGAGTGCTGGTCCAATATATCAGCTGGCTGCTGCACCTTCACACGCTCACACACAAAATACACTGGGCTTCTGGGTTGGTAGACTAAAGGACATCAACGATGAGTTCGGTGGACATCAACGTAGTCTTGACACGGCTCACTTCGTGACTTGCTAGACTGGCCAAGGAACACTTCGTATGGGAACGTTGTTTAAGGACGTCTGTTGCAGGAACAGCTTCTTAAACGGATAGCTTCTTGCGGGAACAGTTGTTACGGGAGCTCGTTGCACAGCACAGTTTAGTTTACAGGAACATGCAATACAAGAACAGCGGGTACCAGAACAGCTTCATACAGGAACATGCAATACAAGAACAGCGGGTACTAGAACAGCTTCATACAGGAACATGCAATACAGGAACAGCTGGTACCAGAACAGCTTCATACAGGAACATGCAATACAGTAACAGCGGGTACCAGAACAGCTTCATACAGGAACATGCAATACAGTAACAGCGGGTACCAGAACAGCTTCATACAGGAACATGCAAACAGTGTACCCTGTAAATATCTAGTGAATGGATGTTTGTGGAATTCTGACCTAACACATGCCACATGAGAGTATAGAGGGTACATGCCACATCACAATTGGGTGAGCATGTATTTATTAAACAAAATACAGAATCCATTTTTTGTACTACTTTTTAAACAGACGTCTTTCAAAGGCTCCAGATTGAATGGTATTTAAGAAGTTTACTGAGTGTTGAAGCTGTGGGTACTCAGTGTTACTGCAGTCGGTTCTTGCTGACACTGCTACAGGTACTCAGTGCTGGCGCCTTTGGCAATCGATTACATTGCTGTGGGTACCTAGCCTTAGCAGTGGGTACTCAGTATCACTGCTGTGGGTAGCCTACTTTGTGGAGAATCTGTGGGTGTACAGTGTCATTGATGTTGGTACTCAGTCGGCGTTAATGGGTTAAACAGATGGCTTTCAAAGGCTCCAGATTGAATGTAATTAGCGATGTTTATTATCGTAGTTTTTGTAAGAGAGGAGAAAGAAACTTCCTGACTGGGGCCTAATGGTGAACTGTGTCGATTCCCGTTAATTTCGGAGCTAGATCTTTTACTTTTTAATCTGAAAACACGAATTCGACCGGTTCCATGACAAATAATCTCAGGACAAATGATCTCAGACAAAATATCTCAGACAAAATATCTCACGGACAAATGATCTCAGGACAAATGATCTCAGACAAAATATCTCACGGACAAATGATCTCAGGGCAAATGATCTCAGACAAAATATCTCAGACAAAATATCTCACGGACAAATGATCTCAGGACAAATGATCTCAGACAAAATATCTCAGACAAAATATCTCACGGACAAATGATCTCAGGACAAATGATCTCAGGACAAATGATCTCAAGGACAAATGATCTCACGGACGAAAGATACTACGACAAAATATATCAGGACAAATGATATTATTATCAAATAATCTCAGACAAAATATCTCAGACAAAATATCTCACAGCAAAATTTTAAAAGTATGTACGATACCCTTTATAATATACATACGAAAAAACAAAAGTCAAGCCTTCTTCTTGCAAGTTTTCATATTTTATTTTGTTTCATACAGGCATCGTGTTCACTCAGACCTCGCCATCTTCTTACCTCCTTTCGATCCTCTCGCGCATGCGTACAACCCCACTGTCTCCCTGAATCCAATTCGCCTTTTTTTAACACACACACTCCCAACATTCATTCATAAACAGTTAACTGTTATATGCCCTTTCTCCCCTTTAAAAAATTAATTCATTATTATTTTCTTATATACACCACATTCACAATAAAATCCTCATTATACAAGTAACAGTTAAATGAAGCTCGTTTTGAAAAGGAAACTTGTTAATGAACATCCTAAATTATTTTATATGTACACTTACCAAATTAAAACAATGATATACTTAAAATACATGGCAAAATGCAAAGTTTCACTTATCTAATAAGTATCGCCATTAAGGAAAATTGTAACTAAGGTAAACCTTATTAGTTTAATAATAACAAATGATTCTAACTTAGGAACATCCCTTCTTAGTATGACAAAATTTTTTTTTTATTAAACCTCATTAAGGAATATTACCTCTTAGTGTATCTCAAAATAAATCTAATTAAGGAAAACTCTCTCCTAGTAGAACAAAATCATAGCTATGCACTAGCTCCCATGGGCAAATCATATCCTTGATTCCCCTACTTCAATGGCTGAGGTCACCTCCTCATCCTAACATATGTAAATTACCACATCTGCCAGGTCATACTGCCATAGTCATGTTCATTACTTGAAGTTAAACCAAGATATACAGTTTACATACAAATCACTTAAATACAACAAAATGTATGTTCATTTTCATTACTAAATTAAAATAGTGGTAAAACATATTTATAAAGGTCATATTATGACTTATTACTATCTTGCTCACATTTTAAAAATGTTAATGTTCTCTGGAAGTACACATCACACACTACATTATTCAAGATTTCCTTATAAGAATTAGCTGATATGTCTCAGGTCATTATTTTCTTTAGTCAGTTCCATGTTTGTTTTTTCATCTTCAATCTGTCGTGATAAAAAAAATCAGCTAGTGTATTGTGCTGTCCCTTTACTGTTTTTATCTCAAACTTGAAATCTAATAAAATTAGTGCCCATCTATTTATTTTGCTATTCATTATCATTTTCTTATTGATTGTGATCAATGGATTGTGATCGATTCTGAGAGTAAAGTGTCTTCCCAATAAATACTTCTGTAATTTACTCAATACCCTTACAATTGCTAGGCACTCTCTCTCAATCACTGCTATTCTTTGTTCTGTTGGTGATAATGCCCTGCTGAGGTATTGTACTGGGTATAGTTTATTGCCCTTTTCTTGCATTAAGCAGGCTCCTAACGCTACATTTGATGCATCAGTAAAAAGAGTGAAATGCTTACTAAAATCTGGTGAAATTAGTACCTTGTCACTCATGAATTCAGCCTTTATTTTATTTAAGGCACTTTCACATTCCTGTGTCCATACTAGTTTAACTCTGTCTTTGGATAGCGATTCTCTTAAAGGAGTAGTAAGTTCAGCATATTTATCCACAAAAATATTATAAAAATTGAATAGTCCTAACAATGATTTCACTTCTTTCTTTGTAGTAGGAGTTTGATATTTAAGATATTGTCCTTCAGTAGGTCGAATTTCTTTATTTCCAACCTTAAATCCTAGGAATTCTACTGTATCTACTCCCACATGCAGTTTCTCTGGTGCTATGGTAGCCCCATGTTTTCTAAGTCTTTCTAGTAGTTCTTTTAGTTTTTCTATGTGTCCTGCCCATGTGTTATTGTGTATGCATATATCATCAACAAAGAAGACCAGGTTTTTCATTCCCTCTGTCATTTTATTCATGAATTTTTGGAATGTGGCGGTACTGTTCACAAGTCCGAACGGCATCACCTTCCATTGACATAGACCCTTGCTTAATGTAAAGGCAGTGTATTGTCTTGAATTCTTTTCCAGTCCTATTTGCCAGAAGCCTCTGTTCAAATCACAAGTGGTGAAAATTGAGGATTTACTAATAGTTTCCAAAATGTCTTTAGGATCATTCATGGGTTCAGCATCTATCTTAGTCCTTTTATTCAGCTCTCGATAGTCACAAAATATCATTACTTTGTTGTTCTTTTTTCTTACTATTACCATGGGTGATGAGTATGCTGATTCTGTTCTTTCTATTTGCCCAGACTCAAGTAGAAAATCCAGTTCTGCTTCAACAGCTTCTCTATAAGCAACTGGTACTTGGTAATGCTTCCCTTTCATAGCACTATAATCAGTCAATTCTATTTTGTGTTGAATTGTTTCAGTAAAACCCATTTCTGTTGTATCATTTATTATTTTGTCTATTATGTTTTTCTCATTCACTGGGATATGATTGATCTTAATTTCTTGTGTATTACAGCTTTCACTTATTATAGTACAGGCCATATGTTCCTCTTTTATCCGTTTCTCTAGCTCTCCATATAATTTCTTTATTCTGTCTATGTGTATATGAGTGTTATTTCCCTTTATGTTTATTTCATAATTTACATCAGATAGTTTCTTGATTACTTCAAAAGTTCCTTGAAATACATCTATGTTTTTTCTGTCTGGCAGTTTGACAAAAACTAAATCTCCTCTTTCAAAAGTTCTTAAATATCTATGTTTGTTTTTTTTATATTTCTGTACCTTTCACTGGCTAACTGTGCATTCTCTTGGGCTGTCTGGACACCATAAACTATTCTCTCTCTAGTCTGGTTTACTAGTTCACTAGGATCAAATTCCTCTTCATGTTTATTTAATAATTTGTGTTTCAATAAAGTTAATGGGCCTCTTGGTTTTACCCCCAATATCAGTTCAAAAGGAGAAAAACGTGTCGACTCATGTTTAGTCTCTCTGTATGCGAATAGTACTTGAGGTAAATACTTGTGCCATTCACCTGGGTGATCCTCTGTTACCTTTTTTAACATAGTCTTCAGTGTTTTATTCCATCTCTCATTAATCCCATTTGCTTGTGGATGGTATATGTTACTATGTACTTGTGCAATGTCCAAGAAGCTTGTGAATGCCTTTGTCAATTTGGCTTTAAACTGTGTTCCATTGTCTGATAAAATCGTATTAGGAAAACCGAATCTTGTACATACACTCATCACAGCATCACAGATAGCTACAGCTGTAATCTCTCTAAGTGGTATTGCCTCTGGCCATCTGGTTGCCCAATGCACTATAGTTAATATGAACTTGTGGCCCTGGGAAGTAGGGTGTTCCATAGGTCCAACTATGTCCACTGTTATTTTTTGGAATGGTCTTGTAACTCTATCTGTCTGTTGTAGAGGTGCGTTATGTTTCCCATCAACAGGATTGAGTCTTATGCATTTGGTGCATTTTTGTATGTGTTTCTTTATGTCTTCCTTCATTAAAGGCCAGTAGTAATCTTCAGTTATTCTCTCAAATGTATTTTTTTCTGCCATGTGTGCCCCCAATGGACTGTCATGTGCTTGTTGTAATATCTTTGTTCTCATAGTTTGTGGCACTACTATCTGAGTCTTTTCATTATTCTTGTTATCAACATATTTCCTGACTAAAACATTATTTTCTTTAGTGTACTTACATCCCCTGACATTCGTGTTACTTGTATTAATGTTTTTCAGTATATTTTTGAGAGTATTATCTTCTTCCTGAAGTTTTATCCATTCATTTATATCTTTTATTAATTCTGTGTTGCTTTCCTCATTGTCCAAACTTCCCTGATTTGCTTGCTTCTGTGCTCTTGTCTCAACCGCTGCTCCAATTTGACTTTCCCATCTATCTATATCTTCCTCATTACTTTCTTTCACCTCCTTTACATTCCCAATAAACATATCTGCTATTGGTTCTTCCATGACTGCCACTTTATATTTACCTTTCAGCCAAGCAGAATCTATATCAACTACTGCTATCTTACACTCATCCTTAAATTTCTTGCTGGCATATGTCATCTTCATTATGCCAGGAATGTATTGTTCTGGTCTTACAACACTTTTCTTAACAATATTGCATGTGCAACCTGAATCTCTCGGGCACATTACTCTGACATTGTTTACTTTAGCTGGGAACATCTTCAGTGTTGTATTGCTTTGTCTAACAGACGCCACCATCTCTGACACTTCTACTCTGCTGATATCTCTTGATTATTTCTACTAATTCTATTTTCTCCCCTGTTGTCTGGTCCCATCCTTGGCTGTCTACTTTGATTGTGGAATTCATTTCTACTTTGTCCACTATACTGTCCTTGTCTGTAATAATTACTTTGATTTCTATAGTTTTTATTAGGTGCATAACCTCCTCTGTAATTATTGCTGAGATATGTATCTCTATTTTGTAAGTTGAGACACTCAGACTTTACATGGCCTTTTTTTCCACAGTGGTAACACTCTATGCTTCTGCTATATTGATACCTGTCTGGTTTCAATGTGTTAGGTGCACTGTTAATTCTATCTCTCTTGTTGTTGTCATACCTTCTTTGATCCCTGCCAGACTTTCTACTGTAGACTGCTGCCGAAATCTCTCCCTGCTCTCTTTTGTCCAAAATAGCCCCTGGATGTGCATCCTTACAAATATTAAGGTGCTCTATTAATTGTTTCTGTGTCCTAACTTTTCTTTCACTCAAAAAGTGAATAGACTATCTGTTGCATTATTTAAAGCATGATCTATCAGGTTGAGTTCAATAATTGCTTCAGGATTCTTTAAATCTATTACTGCCAATTCTAGCCTTTTATTCATGCATTTGCGAATATAAAAAATGATCTGCTTTATGTCACCAGTGTTGTTAATTCGAGCATCTCTTATAGTCTTTCTGCAATAGTCTTCTGTCTTTCCAAAATGTTTCATTAATCTTTCTTTTACTAGGTCATAGTCTTCTTTTTCAGCCTCATACATACTTTCTATTATGGCAATAGTCTCTCCTGTCAAATTAGTCAATAAAGCCTGTGTCTTCCCAGCAGATGAATAATTAAAACTCCTACATGTCTGTTCAAAGAGTATTAAGTAAGTTTCCACACTTTCTTCCTGGGGTTGAAATGCTCTGAATTTAGGCTTCCAATTGTCCGTTTTGTTAACATTGCTGTCTTGAGATTGGTTACTTTTAATTTTTTTCTAATTCTAACTCATGTTGTCTCTGTTTTTCTCTATCTTTGAATTGTCTCTGTTTTTCTCTATCTTCGGCCTCCATTTTAAATTTTTCCGTTTCAGCCTCCATTTTAATCTTTACCTTCTCGGCCTCCATTTTAATCTTTTCCTTCTCGGCCTCCATTTTAACTTTTTCCTTCTCAGCCTCTATTTTAGCTAGATCTAGTTCCTTATCAGCCTCTATTTTGGCTTTAGCTAATTCCCTCTCTAGTTCCTTATCAGCCTCTATTTTAGCTATTTCATTCTCGGCCTTAGCTTTAGCTAATTCCCTCTCTAAAGCTCTGTCTTCCCTTTCAATTGCATAAGCTATCTTCTTTTCTACCCAATTTGCCTTCTCTGCTCCGGTGTATCCTAACGAATCAGCCAACTCAATGTATTTGGCATACAACTTCATCGTAATAATGCAAGAAAAGTTATTCAGTAACAATACTAAATCTAGATTTAATTCTTTCCTTTCCTGCTAGTGCTCTTGACATTCATTTTTTTCAATGTTTTAAATTAATGAAATTAGTTTAATAAGACGTAATATATAATGTTTTATATGTTATAATAAGTTAGTGTATTTTCAAAATAGTATTAAATACGGAAATCAAAGTAATTTTTACCTTATGTTCTGCGCGATGGCCAAAAATTGTATAAAAGGCTACTTCACATCAAACACTATTTGCCTATTGTTAAAACAAGATGTCTCGCCCAAAACACGCAAAAATAACGATTACAAGTATGAGCATTTAATATTAACCATGGAATATTGTAAAAACGGAACCTCGGTGTTATCGTTCCCCGCGGCCATCATTACCATGACGACGGTTAAAATTAGATCAAGCGATATCTTACTTTAATTATGTCCAAATTGTTATTTTACGTATGTTATTGAATATGACTATTACATTTACTGATATTTTTCTTTTTATGTGCTTTATTTTCCTTTTGTACTTCCTTTTCCTCTTATGAAAACAGAGAACATTTTGAATTTGCACTATAATATTAATTAACAAATTAAAAAAACTAAACTTAACCTTAAGTTTGATCTTCATTTCAATCCAAACCTAACTTTTAGAACTTATTTATTCCATATGTGCTGACCATAGGAAGAAACCTGGCTCTAAAACAGCAGGCAACAGACCCTATCACCGTGGATGGGGATACAAGCAACTCAAATTGTTTGAAATCTAGGAGCTGGAGAGTTTCCTTCGCTAGACCGTCTTATATAAATAGCATCATCATCTACACCGACGATCTAAAAAGTAGTTCGTTACAGTAAAATAGAACATGTTTCAAAACATTACTTCATTCGCAGCCAAAAAGTTTAGATTTCTCTTTTTTTTAAACAGAATCTGGTCCATCACAGGGAACATATTTAGCTATTGTTTATACAAATCTCATCACATGCATCAATAAAGATGAGATTTTCTACTATATACACAACTTTGTCCTCTACGGCATTTAGGTTATATAATCTTTCTTTAAAAACACAATTTCATATAAAGCACACCTATATCCCCTGAGGCATCTTTGAAGGGGGGGGGGGGGAGAGGTATATGCCCCACCCAAAATGAAGTTCACCGTCTCTCGCTCCCTGTGAACGAAATAGAAGTTATATAAAGAAAATATATACTTTAAATCACTTTCAACCTTCCCCAATAAATTTAAGCCCCCCCCCCCCTACTCAATTAGCCAGGAGGAAAATATCTGGAAAATAAACCTCTCGTTTAAGACCTAGTAATTGTAAGTTTATTTCGATCATTGCAGGTACCACGATTATGGACATAGGCTTTAAGTTTGCAGAGAATTCCAGTTGGGGTGGGTATATTAGTAACCCTTTCTACCAATACGGCGACAGCCGAGTGATGCAGGCACCTAGCCTACGCATTACAGAAGCAGTGTCGGAACTGGAAATCAGTGTTCGTTTAACTCACGAGCATACTCAATTTTGTGAAGTGGAGATTATCGGAGGCGAGTAAGCAGTTGTGGTTCTTGTGTGCTGAGTATGTTTACTGCGCTTATTATTGGGGATATGGTGTGAAAATTGCGGTGCTATGTGTGTATTAGTAAACGGCTTATACGAAATGATTGTAAATACACAATTCGAAATAATAAATCACGGAATAACAAAAAGTTATGAAAAATCTCTCCATAACTGAAAAAGCGGGAGTTATCTCCACTTAACTTTATCGAATGTACATATATAACATAGTGAGGGATGGCAACTCTGGGTATAGACATGATTTTTAATTACTTAAACTTTTTAAAATAGATTAGAAACACGTAGAAAAAAATGCTTACAAAGTGAGCAGCAAACAATGTCTGTAAAATAGTGCGAAATATTTTTTAAGAAATCGGAAAGGGCGTAAAGTACTACTTCTAGACAACGGAAATTACTCAAAATTGGAAAGATGGCAGATAATTCAATGTTTTATTTACAATTCAAATTTTGTATATCTATCTGAAATAATACTCAAGTTATAGGATTTTGAAAAACCAAAAGTAGAATTATTTCCAATCCCGATTACCAGAAATCGCTAAAGCTTGATACAGAACTGCAAATCTTAATATTTAAAAGCCCATGTGAGCACTTCTCTCTCTCTCTCTCTCTCTCTCTATCTCTCTCTCTCTCTCTCTCTCTATCTCTCTCTCTCTCTCTCAGTTCGCAAAGTATTTTCGCAGGGTATCACATCAGAATCTTCAGCGATTTATGGAGAACTTGATAGGGACTTTGGTTGAAAATAATATGGTAGATGTTTTAAATGTATAACCAACATTTTATTTAAAGAAGACAAATAAAAAATAAAGGCATATTCGAATGTAGAAAAACAGTTTTAATTATGCAACAGGAAAAGTTTTTATAGTTGTGAAAAAGAACCCGTGAAACAATGACGTCACTAATGCTTATACATTAACTAATGACGTCATCTGCCGAGTTTAGAATAAAAAGAAATGAACTATTTCATTCAAATTTGATTTAGATCTACGTACGATATGACATTTTTCCGACCCAAATTTATAAAATGTATTTAATCTATTTGGATTCTAGATCTAGAGATTCTAGATCTAGACTAGATCCAAATCTACGCAAAAACTAGACGTAGACGCTAAGTAGCTAAGATCTAGATTTAGACACCATATACACTATATTTCTATATTAAACTATTTCAGGCCTTAATTATTTTATAGAAATCTGTTTAGCTATGTAACTGGCTAATTTGGGATAAAAAAATTAATTTGAAAGAATAGGCGTATTCGCGTAAATTAAGCTTTTTAAATACGTCTTTCATTCTCCATGCCTAAGGTGCCTAAATAGCTGAGATGATAGTGTATATAATACCACGCAGGTTGTGAAGGATCGTGACACATCAAAGCAAACTTATTTTTTTTTTTTTTTATATTTAAATCTTCTGATTTTAGACTATAAAGAAAGGAACTACTTCATTCAAATTTGATTTAGATCTAGATCTATAGATCTACTTATCAAGACGTACGCTATGAAATATATACAATGTAATCGCTCAAACTAATACAAATTACTTAAAAACAACATAATGAACATTAAATAGCCAGATTTTTAACGGAATCATTTAAGTCACTTAACCAGTGTGTGTCTGTGTTATGTTAAATGTGTCGTATTTTTAACTAAATAGTTATTTCTTTGCTTTGTCACTAATATCGTTCAGCGTGTAGTAAAGCACATTGCGTTTTGATCAATAACTATATCATAAATTATTTTTCTCAAACAAGTACACCATTTTAAAATATATATGCCTATAATTCACGTAAAACGGGTACCGCTGGCTAGTTTTTTATAATACTTATATATGAAATGTCATACACCGCCAAGTTTGGAAGGGGAACATTAATTTACAATCAGAATTACAATATCTTTGAGTAGTGTGTGTTGCTGACAATGATCAGATATTTGCCATTAAACTTGCCTATTTGTCTACCACAACAGACATCCAATGTGACCCCTTTCATTTCGGCCTGGAGTGTGAGCACGCCTGTTCTTGCCCGTTTCAGAAAAAAGATTGCGATGATCTTCAGAAATGTTATGTGCCCTTTATTGACAAGCATAGGGAATGTAACTATTGTGAGTAGTATTTGCATCCAATTGTAGAATTACGAAGTTATCCCATTTCAATTAAAATATAATGATTTAATGTATAATCGACAGCCACAACCACAACCACAACCACAACCACAACCACAACCACAACCACAACCACAACCACAACCATAACCATAACCACGACCACAGCCACGAACACGAACACGAACACGAACACGAACACGAACACGAACACGAACACGAACACGAACACGAACACGAACACGAACACGAACACGAACATGAACATGAACATGAACATGAACATGAACATGAACATGAACATGAACATGAACATGAACATGAACATGAACATGAACATGAACATGAACATGAACATGAACATGAACATGAACATGAACATGAACATGAACATGAACATGAACATGAACATGAACATGAACATGAACATGAACATAACACTAATCCTACCTGCAACTTAAAGCAATGTCCGTATGTGTGGGGGGTAGAGAGGGTTATGCCTTTTTCCCATATAAAGGACCATGATTTATGTGTTTGTTAAACAGAATATACCATGCTTTGTCCGGGTTTAGGAAATATATTACTTTTCTAATTAACCCTAACCCCAACCAACAAAAAACAAAACATAAACACATAAACAAACGCAAACATAAAATAAACGCAAACCTAAACGAAAAAGAAAAACGAAAGCACAAACACAAACGTAAAGCCAAACAAAAATGCAAATACGAAAATAAACACAAACACCAACACTAACGGAAACATAAAGACAAACATAACGAAAACATAAACATAAACATAAGTACAATCGCCAACACAAACGCAAGCGCAAATGCCAACACAAACACAAACACAAACACAAAATCAAACACAAACATAAACCTAAACGCAAACGGTAACCAGGAATATAAGACAAACTTAAATGTTAACATAAAAGCTTAGTGCTCACAGTATAGCACAGGGCGCCAAACAGCACCCTGCCGGGGCAACGGCTGATCCACCTGATTTAACTTGGTAAACAACTAAATTACTCCATCTTATCCGTAAGCTATCAAACAGTTCAAACCGAATGTCGGTGCCATAGCAATCACGGGAATTCCCGGAGAGCTAGATGATGACCAGGTTCGAATTAAAAATGGCCATTGTAACCCTTCTTATTCATTGTCTATCGCACAGTTTAAAACAAACTTAGGCACCATAGAGCTCAAGAGAATGCCCGGGGCGCTAAATTGCACCCTGTCGGGACGCCAAACTGATGTTCTGCATTTGATCTATAGTGCAACTATAGTAACACTTTTTGTCACAGCCTATCGCACTCTTTAAAACAAACGTTTGCACCATAGCGCTTACAAGATAACACAGGGCGGCAAATCGAACCTAGCCGGGGCGCCGGCGGACACGCCTGATTCAATTTAGTGAACAACTTTAATACCCCAAGCTTGTCCGCAAACATAGAGGACATTTAGTAGCGGCTTCTTAACTGTTATTGATTAAAAATAATTAGTAAACAGTGCAGTGCGTTCTGTGTATAAAATAAATTAAAGTCAGTATTTACAATATCCGTGTTTTACCTACCAAATTACACTTGATCAATCAACGCAAATTATTTACATTTTTTTTAACATCAAGACGAAATAATAAAAAGTATACCCCCCACCCCCGAAATAATATTTTTTCATAAAGATAAGTAGAATACTTTTGTGATCAATGAAGGGAAGTAATTAAAAATAACACTTACATTTTTTTTTGAAAGATTATTCAAATTCTTTGACTTTATTTTTTCCACATGACTTTATTTAAAATTGTACGTTTAGGAAATGAAACTTGTTTTACAAAACCTCATATTATAATAATTTTTCTAATCATTATTTTAGATAATAAACACTTTAGGCACCGTGCTCTGTCCGCTTTGCGCCACATACAGAGCCACATAAACCATTTGAGCTATATGTATATATATATATATATATATATATATATATATATATATATATATATATATATATATATATACAATGCAAAAACAAACACAAACGAAAACACAAACGCAACACACACACACAAACACAAAAGAAAAAACAAACGTAAATAAAAACACAAATAAAAGCACAAACACAATGCAAACACACAAGCAAACGCACTGTTTTTGGTTAAAGTTAGAGTTGGATTTATGGGTTATGTCTGTATTTGACAAACATCCATGCCGGGTATAGAGTCATTGATATGACGTTACGGATCCACATTCAAAATGACAATCTGTGCTGTAAAAGTCTGTGATACAAGAAGTTGCAGATCTAAAGGAATTCGTTTACTTCGACAGCCAAGAGTTATATGAAACTAAGGTGATAGAGATCGACAATTAACAGAACGTAGACGCTGTCAATTGTTAGCCAATATTTATCAAAGTGGCGTGAGTGAAGCAGCGGCAAATCAAATGCGAATATGTTCTCGTCACTTTGCTTTTGTTAGGGACAGTAAACAATAAACTTCATTTTAATTAACACAGGACTTCTGTTAATAAAACAAATACGCTTGACATTCACCTACGTCAAAAAATATAATAACATTTAATTGGAATATTTATTTAATATTAAGATATAAAATCTAGCTCAAAATCTAATCATGTTGTCCACGAAACTGGCTACGCTAGGTAGACACAGAATGTAAAATCTACTTATTTAATTAAATTAAACTACAAGATAAATTAAATTTAATTGAAAACATTTAGATCTATATTCGATTCAAAATAATTCAATAATTAATAAAAACAAATAGATCTAATAATAAAAAAAAAATATAATTGTCTCACATATCTAGAATCTAGCTGTAGATTCTAATCATTTTAGTTAGCAAACAAAATTATCTGAAATTGAAATAGATTGTGTGACGAGACTTAAACCTAGAATCCGCTCCTTGAATTTAATTTTAAAAGTTGTTACTATTTTTGTTTTAAAAGGCTTTAATAAATTAATTAGTCCTACCTAATATGTGTCTAATAATATGTATCTGATACTGGATTGAAGTTAGTTAAATTTAGAAGATGATTAGTCACACTGATTTCACCTTTGTTTCCGTGCTGCGCCTTTAGGGTAATAAATTACATTAGAGATGCAATCTCTTGTCGGCTGAGATCTAAGAGCAGCAATCTATGTTACCTACAAAGAGTTGGAGTTTTATGGTGAGGGCTTGGTATCATGTAGGTAAAAAAATTTGAGGGGGTAGCAATTGTATGTGTCTGATAACTTCCCTGCTTAACCAAGATGGACATAAATTACATAACATGCTACACAAATGGGTTGAGATCTAAGAACATCGGTTGTTGTTACTTAAGAAGTAGATTAGCAATTTTATTGAGGTTTTTGTAGGGGCTAAGTGGTCTAACCTTAGATACTGTAATGTATATATATATATATATATATATATATATATATATATATATATATATATATATATATATATATATATATATATATATATATATATGTATATATATATGTATATATATATATATATATATATATATATATATATATATATATATATATATACTAGCTGCATCCCGTGCTCCGCCACGGTAAATCTTTTTTAAATGTACCAACTTTGGAACAGAACAAAACAAACAAAAACAACACAAACACAAAAAACACAACCACAAACACAACACAACCACAACACAACCACAACACAACCACAACCACAACACAACCACAACACAACCACAACACAACCACAACACAACCACAACACAACCACAACACAACCACAAACACAACCACAACCACAACTACAACACAACCACAACAAAAACACAACCACAACAAAAACACAACCAAAAATCAACCACAACACAACCACAACACAACCACAACACAACCAAAAAACAACCACAACACAACCAAAAAACAACCACAACACAACCACAACACAACCAAAAAAAACAACAACACAACCACAACATTAGAATCACCACCAAACAACACGCTTTTTTAGGCGTCCGCGCCCAAAGAGAGCCTTTCCAACATTAAAAATTTAAGTCACATAAATAGATCCTACTCCATAACTTACAATAAAACAATGCGATGCAAATGAATGTACGGCAAGTGGTGTTTACTTTTATGGTTCTAAGAAAACACATTGGCAATGTAATTAGAATAACCACCGAAAAACACGCTTTTCCCAGGCGTCCGCGCCTAGAGAGAGTCTTTCCAGCATTCTCTATACTATAATTATAAAATTTCACCATCTGTTAACACCAAAAAACAAAAACAAAAAATAGTGATTTTGAGAAATCATAGACTAATTAGAAAATAATATAAATAATCTTAACATTTTTCTCTTTTAATTATGATCCTTAACATAGACTAATCAATGCGGTAGTAATAAAAAAAAGATTAACTTAAATTATTGTTGAGTTAAATATATTTTTAAATTACCTCCCTTGAAAAAATTACCACAAAAAAAAAGTTGAATTAATTAGTTTTTTCGACCTACTTTTATGGAAATGTATCCATTTTTTTCTAGGAATATAAACTAAAATGATATTTGACATTGATTTTTTAAATATGTTTTAGCAATGTGCGAATATTCAAAATTTTCATAACGTTATGCAAAAAAGTAAACACAATGGCATTTATAAAATAGCTCTATGCCGTTATATAAACGAACCCTACTCTATTGCTTAAAATAATACACTGCGGTGCACTGAAAAGCACAGCATGGTGCGATGCTAACTTTTATGGTTCCAAAATCTATAGCGATGACGGACGGAAGGAAGGAAGGAAGGACAGACACAGCCCGCTTATATTATAGATATATATATATATATGTATATATATATATATATATAAATACGTATATATATATATATATATATATATATATATACTATATTTTCATGCATTGGTGTGGGTAAACACGCGTCCCAATATTTATGATCCAAACGCATGCATCGTTTACATTTAAATAATTCAGTTTTAGAAAAGAAAGTCACGATTCTAAGAATTTAGGATTGGTAACACATTGATAAAACACACACCTCTTACATTTTTCGTCAGACTTTCTTGTATCCCCACGCCAACGCGCGTGGACGGGAACGCAAGTACACACACATATATACATATATATATATATATATATATATATATATATATATATATATATATATAAATACTGAATTTCGATAACTCTGATATTACTAATGATACGTTGTACATGTTTTTAGTATGCATCAATCCCTATTTCGACCAAGGATGTGCCTCTAAGTTCCAGCGTGAGTGCCAACCCGAGGCCTGTAACAATGTCGAGAGCTCATGCGTCGAGTGCTTCTCATCACGAGCGTTTTGCTACAACGGTAACGTATAGGGGCCACACATTTTGATCCGTGGGTTCAATTGTAAAACCAGAAATAGCAATCTCTTTATCTATCTATAAAGCAATGTATGTGTATCTGTGTGTGTGTGTGTGTGTGTGTGTGTGTGTCTTTTATACATTACTACACCTTTTATTTTATGAAACTTTCGGAAGTTGTTTATAATATTCCTGGGGAGTTGTTTGCGAGAATAAAATTCAAAACGTCGCAGGGGTGACCCCGGCAGTGCGATATTCGATTATTCTATAAACATGGTATATAAAATTAAAGTCGTTTGCGGTTTGACATCAATCATCCAACCGCCTTGAAACTTTGGGGAGTAGATGAAAACACTAAAGGTGAGGATTCCTTTAAAAAAAACGTTTTTAATTTCGCAAGGGTGCGATTTTTCTCTATATACAGTATTAAAAATACAAATAGGATGCGGTTTGACACCGTTCATCCGAATGCCATAAAACTTTGGATGCTTGATGAGAATACTCTCGAGACGTTTTCTGTGAAAAAGGAAGGGTCTTTTGTCACCACACGGTTTGGCGCCCAGAGTTCTTAATCGGCTATCTTAGCACTTGATGTCCGTTATCATAGCGTGTAGGAAGACTACTATATTCAGCGTTAAAACTTCAAACCTATTGTGAGAACTGAGGACCTACGTTCGTTTAAAAAAGGGCTATACACTAAGGACATTGTGTCTTTATCAATAACAATAATCGTTGACTTTATCGAATTAGGCGCGTCCTCGCAGGGGGGTGATATGGTGCCACAAGATTACCCGTGAGCACTATGGCGCGTACGTTCTTTTTCAACAGAACAGCACGATCGGATATGGATACGTCAGGGCTTTAAAGTCGTTTAATAAATTTAACCAGTCGAGTTTGCACTTGCCCCTGCAGGGCGCAATTTGATGCCCAATGGTATCCCGTGAGCGATATTTCAATAAGCTATTAGGCTCTCTGGGTTATCTTGTGAGCATCAGGGCGCTTAAGTTAACTTAAACAGCCAGTGACCGTACGCGGCGCCCCTGAGGTAGTGTAACCTGAGCGATCACCACAGTGTGTTCTACCTCACCATGCTTTCATGCGGTAGGTAAACAAGTGCCCCGATATATTTATATATATATATATATATATAATATAGGCGCAGGCACTGTTAACATTTAAATTTAAACTCAGTATTAGAAACAAAAAGCTCACACGTCTAATAATACATGATTGATAACGCATTGATAGAACGCTTCTTACATATATCATCAGATTTTCTTCTATCCCGAAGAGCACGCTAGTACTATTAAATAGAAGGTAAACAATAAAAACAGACAGTACTATTGGTATGGAAATATCTATATATATATAATTCTCTTCACGGAGACTATAATCACCACGCAGCTTAGCCACCACCCTCATCCCAACCTGTCAGGTGAGCTGTGGTTCACCCCGAATGTTTACAATCGTATAGTCGGGTTAGGGGCAGATAATTTGGAATTAACCGATTTGAAACGAAGCGGAGGTAACAATTTCTGATTGATCTTTTAGCCATTCTTTTAGACTGTCTCAAGATTGTTGAAACCTATTTATAGATTGCGAACATGGAACCTACGGCCAGGGTTGTGACTTGAACTGCAGCGTAAAATGTGAGAATCAGACCTGTGACAGCACCACAGGCCGGTGTTTGAGTTGTCCCCCTGGATGGCGTGGAGACTACTGTGAGCAGGGTAAAAAATTTTTTTATTGATGAATCTATTTCTAAAGTTTGAGGATATTGGAAACACAAGTTAATAATTTTTTACAACAATGTATCTCTGATATTAGCCGTCGCGTATATATATATATATATATATATATATATATATATATATATATATATATATATATATATATATATATATATATATATATATACTAGCTGCATCCCGTGCTCCGCCACGGTAAATCTTTTTTAAATGTACCAACTGGGGAACAGAACAAAACTAAACACAACAAAAACGAACGAAAAAAAAAACACAAAAGAAAAAACAAACACAACACTCATAACATAAAATCCCCCCTCAAACTTTCGATTTGCACCCTCCCACCGCCCTCAAACTTCCGATTTCCAGCCCCCCCGCACATTTTTTTCAACCCACTTTGGCGCCCCCTTAGGTCATATGTTCCCCCCCCCCCCCCCCCCTCCTCACTAGGCCTCTCCTATAAAACCCCCAGCAGCATCTATAATTATATCACTTTATCAATTCACGCATTTTTTCCCAGTACTTTAAATTTTAAAAATTTACAATAGAGGTTCATAACTAAAACCATTTCGCACCAAATGAACGTGATGACGCGTCTATAATAGTGCTGAATAGTTGATTAAAAATTATAAGTAGTAAACATTACATTCAGTGAATAAAATAAATAAAAAATAGCCTTTTATCAATCAATGCTAATTATAATATTCCAACAATAATGTACTCTTACACGTCTGCATAATTTGCATTCACATTTTGCTAATTATATTATTCCAACAATTTATTTTTAAAATACCTCCCTTGGCAAAATTACTAAACAGTTTAATTAGATTTTTCTAATCTACAGTTATTATGTTATAAAAAAATGTATCCACTTTTTCTAGGAACATTAACGAAACCTATATTTGACATTGATCCTTTTAATATGTTTTAGCAATGTGCGTGTATTTAATATTCTCTTTACGTTATGCAAAATTGTACAAAGAGTGGAAATTAAAAAATAGCTCTATGTCGTTATATAAACAGACCCTACTCTAATACTTATAATAAGACAATGCGATGCACTGCAAAGCACAGCATGGTGCGATGTTTACTTTTATAGTTCCAAAATCTATAGCGATGACGGACGGGCGGAAGGAAGGAAGGAAGGACAGACACAGCCCGCTTATGTTATATATATATATATATATATATATATATATATATATATATATATATATATATATATACATATATTAGATATGTGTGTGTGTATTTTCTACAAGTAAAGCATTTGGTATGTAAATTGCCTTGAGTAAGTATAAACAGACTTAATAACTGTTTCGAAATTTGATAAACATATTTTTTTGACTTTCTCAAAATGTGTTTAAACATACTCAATTTCAAGATTGTTGAAATCTACTTATAGACTGCGAAAAAGGAACCTACGGTAAGGAATGTGCCTTCTACTGCAGCGTCAAATGTGAGAATCAGACCTGTGACAGGATCACAGGCCGGTGTATGAGTTGTCCCCCTGGATGGCGGGGAGACTACTGTGAGCAGGGTAAATTATTTTTTGTGTATTTTATACAAGTGATGCATTTGTTATGTAGGCACCCTCAAGCTTCATACAATTACATCATAGCGTATAGCTAGCCTTAAGCTACATCCGTATATAAGTAATAACATGATACAAACAATTACAGAAATTGGAATAGTCGACAAACATTTACAGCGATTCGATGGCGTAAACTATCTCTGAAAATGTAATATTTACAGGCGAGATAAAAAGCCAAAGACTGTATTACTATAGAGAATCACAGAAACTGTTTTCCTTTTAACATATGCTCGGAGTCTTTATACTGATTTTACTATAGAGTTTTTAAATTACAATTTTTTGTGTCTTTGTTTTTCATTTTAGCTAATTTTAAAATGTAGTCGTTTGATCGATCACAAACTCCCGCGTCTATCATTTAGCCGATTTAGCTGTTTGAATGTATAAGTTTTGTCTCTGGTGCTTCAAGTGTGTCTCATCTAGTGATAGATGTTAACTATTTTTAAAATGGAAATTTCTTTTCCATCCCTCAAATTTAAAAGAAAAAGATTATTGGTTTTGGTTTAATTTTAATTTACTTGTTAACTTTAGTTTTTATTCTTCCTTTGTTTAGTTATTCATGCTCCAGGTAAGCCTATCTATAGAGATCTCAGTGACGCATATTTAGGGCAAAATAAAGAATGAGCTAAAGAAGATTTTTTTAGATCTTACACCAGAAGAAAATCTGTAAAGATTTAAGTATTTAAATTAATTTATTGCAACTAAAGCATTTACACAGTAGGCCCTATATAGGCTACAGTTTCTATTTTAATAGAATTCATACTTTGAGTGTGGTTAAATAAAGTAGTTTTTATATAAAAGTTGGCTATTTAAATTTTATTTGTGAGTATACAAAAGTCAAATCTCACCACCTGTTTTCATAACACCGAAAAACAAAAGCAAAAAAATAGTGATTTTGAGAAATCATAGACTAATTAGAAAATAATAATAAATAATATCAATAATCTCAACATTTTTCTCTTTTAATTATGAACCTTAACCTATAATAATCAATGCGGTAGTAATAATATATATATATATATATATATATATATATATATATATATATATATATATATATATATATATATATATATATATATATATGTATATATATATATATATATATATATATATATATATATATGTATATATATATATATATATATAAAGCCGATTTATTTATCCAAGTTTTGGAAAAAATGAGCCCGATATAGAGAGCCAAAGTTCCATAACATTGTTTTAAAAACAGTCATCGTTTTTCAAAAAATTATTAATGTTTATATAGGGAAAATTTAACCCTTTTAGAAGTAAACATGGTAAAGGGTGGAAGCAGGTGTTGTAACTGAAAAAGCAATGTAAACAGAAAGTGATATTTCAACGCCAAGGGTAGACAAAGGTACAGAATATAGTCCAAGTAAAGACAGAACGGTCAGAACCCAGACGGGATCCGAAACCTACCATTCCACGCGGCACCGAATCGCCTCGCCCTCCATGCATCAAGTCAGACGTGTAAGCGATTCAGCCAATCAGCTTTACAAAAATAAAGCTTTCATGGCCGAGCACTATCAACAACTTGTTCACGGAAGACGCGGGCTGGCGTGACCTTTGAACCCCGAATGAGACTGACCGTTAGCCTCATACACACAACAAGGACCATTATTCGACCACACAGGCGACACAAATACAGGGACGACGATACAGACAAATAGTAGCTTCCTTAAATCCAAATTTATCCCCAACTTCAGCAATCTTAAGGCGGTGCTGACTGACCTTTTGGCGGGGGATAAACCAGAGAAAGTTGTTTGGACAGATGAGTGCAACAGGGCTCTTGGGCTGATACAGGAGCACTTAAACTCAGAGCCTGTCCTTGTCCTGGCCGATATTAACCAACCGTTCATACTCAGGACGGACGCCTCAGCACGCGGCATAGGCGAGGTATATACGAGGTACTCAACAATTGAGAGGGAATGTTTGGCCATTACCTGGGCAGTGGGGAAGTTAGCACTGTACTTAAACAACGTACATTTTACACGCCAAACGGACCAACGAGCTTTGAAGTATTTAAACAACTGTAGTTACATCAACTCGAGATTAACTCGATGGTCTCTATTGTTACAAGAATTTAAGTTTACTATAGAGCATATACCAGGCAAAGAGAATATAGTAGCGGACATGCTATCAAGGGACTAGAGAGAAAGAGTGATAGATTGTGGATTTTGAAAGTGTGAGTGCTAGACTCGCTATGTATTGTCACTAATAGCAATATAAACAAAAAGTATGCAAGTACACTTGAAATTTTATAATTGTTCTAATTGGCTCCAAGGAAGTTTAATTTTGCGTGAATGAGTGAGTGCGTGAGCTATTGAACGTGGGTTGCAATATATATATATATATATATATATATATATATATATATATATGTATATATATATATATATATATATATATATATATATATAATTTTTTTTATTTTTACTTGTTTTCATCAAATGAGCTAATAGCTGTTGTAGATTCTGTTTTAAGCTTTGCTTGTTGTTTTTTTTTTTTTTATTTAAAAAAATGTCTATATGCATTATATATTATGTATATTGTAATGTAATATATGTATACACAGTTTAATTGTATGTGTATTTTATCTGCTGGGCAAAGGTAAATTTGCAATAGTAGTTTAGTATTTAGTTTTAGGCATTTGCTCTGGGTATGGGGGAGTATGTTAGGTCAGAATCCCACAAACATCCCTTCACTAAATAATTACAGGGTACACATTAGGGATGGACAGTAGGTGAAACATTCAAAGAGACTGACCACTCTGACAAAAAAAATAGTAGTCTTTATACTGACCAGTAGCTAGGGTTGTTAGCGCCAGGGAGGATAATTTGTTAGGTAACAAGTTCTGAGCTCATTGTCCCGTGGGAACAGCTAGGGGGTTAGAACAGGGGTATAAATACAGGCAGGTTAGTTAGTCTCTCTCTCTCGCACAAGCGCTTCCGACATTTGCGGTTAGGGGAAGCCTAGCTCAGAAGAACAAGCATCCAGCGAATTAATAAACAGCATAAACTAAGAAAGTCTCCAGTCCCGTTGATTATTTTACTGTAGCTGACTCGGGTAGAATCATTAAATACCCCTAGACAACGACGGCCTTATTGGCTAGTGCCCGAGCCAGTGTCAGGAACGTATTCGGCCGGCGACTAAGCAACCGGACAGCAACATCGTAGTCCGGTTTGCAACAGCACGTACCCTTTATACCCACATGTGGCATATACTCTTTATACCCACATGTGGCATGTACCCTTTATACCCACATGTGGCATATACTCTTTATACCCACATGTGGCATGTACCCTTTATACCCACATGTGGCATGTACCCTTTATACCCACATGTGGCATGTACCCTTTATATACACATGTGGCGATGCTGGCTTTTCTAGTTTTAAGTACCGTTTGTTTCTACATATCTCGCAAGTGATGTTCTACATTTGATGTCGAGCATGACATGTTCATGGCGTGAACGAAAATTCAACCGCGAATTTTGAGACTAAATAAAAGCAAGCAGTTCAACCCATTGCATGATGTTGATTACAATTATGTTTTTAATACGGCATTAGAAATCTAGTCTCAGCTGTTTTTTAAAAAATCTTACTCAAATTTCCTTTTTTACTTTCTCGTATATACGAAGCATAGAGAGTCTGGTAATCGTGCAAAATTATAATCGAGATTATTGCAAATCTCGACGTTCTACAGTCTTTGAGTCGAAAAAACTTAGTTTTGCAATCTTGTCCGTATGTCTGTGTGTGTATATGTGTGTATGTGTGTAAACACGATAATTTGAGTACCGTTACAGCTAGGTTTATGAAATTTCATATATAAGTATTATATTAAAATTGTAAATCCGTGAAAACTTTTAATTAAGCGATTTCTGATAACCGGAAGTGGAACTTACTCCACTTGAGTACTATTTCAGATAGATAAATACAATTTCACACGTAAGTAAAAAATCTAATTCTCTGCCTTCTATCACATTTTTGAGTAATTTCTGTTGACCGGAAGTAGTAATTTTTGCAATTTCCGTTTTATTTATAAAGTACTAATAATATTACGCACTATTATGCACATTTATTTGACGTTCACTTGGTGTGCAATTTTTTTTTTCTAAGAGATTTTTCTGTTTTTTTAAATTTTAAGTAATTAAAATGAATTAAAATTCATGTCTATATCCCGAATTGTACGAGAATCAGAGTTACTTAGTTTTTATGAAATGCGGTCCCCACTCAATATCCAATATATTATAGTTTAACAAAACTTAACCGTTATTTAAGCAGTTACATATAAAAGAAACACACACTTCCCTCTTCTGTTGATTAGGAATATGGATTAAATTGATTAACCTCTAATCAATCACTATTTAAATTATGAACAAACCACAGGTGACTAACCTCGACTGATTTGAACCAAAAATTGTCTCGCGCTTCCCAAATAAAAACTGTCATGTAAGTCCATGAATGGTCGGCAAAAGAAATCTAAGCCGTTATTACCAAAGCGGGAGAGATAATAGCTTTCGCATTCCAATATTTTAGCCGAATGTGTTCGAAAACGAATTTCCACTTCCCTTGGCAAAATATTATCTGGTTAGAGAAAAAAAATAATATTTAATATTTATATTTAAAATTTTGAGTTAATATTTAAAAAAAAAACAACTGGAAAGCGAGACTTTGACAAATCTCTGCGTTTTTCACCTCGGTGATTCAGAAAAAAAAAGCCTTAGTCTTACAGTTAGTCTGAATGTCTGTGTGTTTGTGTCTCAGGGTGTGCCTGTGAACACGATAGCTTGAATGTGTATGTACAGACTCTAAATCTAATCGTGGATCAGTGTCAACAATAATATTATACATTTTAATGCACGGTAAATGGTTTGAATTTTGTGGAATTTAGACATTTTTTGGAAAAGAAAGGGTCGGACTGGCTTTCTAACGTATTTTTTTCTGTTTTTTTTTCTTTGCAGAACAAGCAAGCAGCAATTTTTTAAAAAAGAATTTTTAACTAAGAGATGAGAGTTTTAAATCTACTTTGATTACCGTGAAAAATGAATCTAGCCCACGAAAAGTGCGTCAGATACAACATGGGTCCAGATAAATAGCCGTCATTCTTACTGTTAAAGTTTACAGTTGGGTCTAAGGACTTAAAGTAATCCACTGTTGAAAAATAATAATTAATGTACACATGTAATAGTAACATTAGTATTACAAAAGAAATGTGATGGGACTTTAAGACCATTGTTTTATATATAAACAATAATCTAGCTATTACGTCTAAGGCAATGTTCTGTACTATCATCATCTTTTCCCTTCTGAATATACACAGATCTATTTCAGTCAACAGATTTATTCTAGGGTAGATGTCATGATTTTAATGTATTGTAATTCACATTCATCGTTTTTTCCCCTTTCATGTCCAAGACACATCGGGTAAGACACATGGGGCAGATGAAGTAGATTGTATCTGTTTTCAATAACCTCAGCATACTTTGGGATGGTGTGTCAGGTACCCATCTAAGCTGGGTGGACTCAGGGACGTCATACAGATTCAAGCCCGGGATCCGAACTCGAGACTATTGAATTAGCAGTTAAACTGGTGTGTGAGATGCTTTGTTATAATAGAGACACAGTAAATTGTATACAAAAGTAATCGTCTCACTTTTCTCACAGTTAATTTAAATATTATTTAATATTGCTGAACATTATCGCAAGAATAGTTAAGTATAGGATGTGATTAACGACAAAATACTTTCAATAAATTATTTAATATGATCCATTCTACTTGAATCTACTTTACCATACTGGCACTTGTGACCAAAGTAGCCGTATTCACATCCGTATTTACAGTCCCCCGTAGCGCTGCATGGTGTATTTGGCGTGCAGTGACACATATACTGGCACTTAGAGCCGAACCAGCCAGACGGACATTCTGTGGGGGGAACGGGGACGGGACAAAAACCCTGGCTTAAATCCTAATCAGATAATCTATTGGATTAGGAAGTCTTTAATCCTAATTAACTGGGCTATTGTGTTAAATGTTAAGCATTTTTAGACCTATCCATCGATCAGTATCGTCAATTCCACACCACTTTAATACTTTCATAATTTTTTCTTTTTAATTTTCTTTTTAACTTGGGGCTGAAATGTATTTGTAAACTCTCTGGAAATACTTCCCACATAATACACAGTCAAATAAACCACACAAGTTTACAAAAAACAGTCGATTATTTGATGCTATCCTCAGTGATTGGATACCTACCTATAATCAACGGGTTGGCAATGTACGGGAGATCCTTGTATCTATGTGGAGCATCTAAAATGTTGGATGATAAATTCATGTATACAAATTGCAGCGAATTGATAGTGTAGGTCTGGCGGTAGAGTAAGCTTTTGTCCTCGGTATATTTTGGGATAGTTGTGTTAGTTCTCCTACTTCGGTACGATTAGGGATAATTCTGTTAGTACATTACGGGAGAATTGTGTTAATACCTCTACCTTGGTCAGTGTTACGCCCAGACGCATAAAAGGTCCCTAACATGAGTTACTGTGCACTTGGACTAGAATTCAAACCCGACACTGTGTAGTCTTTTATTCTACCGCCAGACCAGGCCGCAAAATCATGCATGAGAGTGTTGTAATGTTGAAAGGTGGGTTAATTTAGGAACGGAATTGAAACGCGTAATATAACAATTTAAAATAAAGCCCATATGTTTTGTTGAGTTTCTTATTCCAACTTTCATTTCCACTCGACAAACATCAGCAACTTAATTATGTACGTACGAACGTTTGCCTTCTATATAATTGTGTAAATAGATTGCTATTTTTGGTTTTACAATTGAACCCACGGATCTTAATGGTCTATCCAATACGTTACCGTTTTCGCACACAACATATGGTGACATGCACTCGACGCAAGAGCTCTCGACATTGTGACAGGCCTCGGGTTGGCACTCACGCTGGAACTTAGAGGCACATCCTTGGTCGAAATAGGGATTGATGCATACTAAAAACATGTACAACGTATCATTAGTAATATCAGAGTTATCAAAATTCAATATATATATATATATATATATATATATATATATATATATATATATATATATATAAGTCGGCCAATGCGCGCATTGGCCAATATCGCATACCATTGATATCCAGCAGCCCATATACGGAAACTAACGTGGATTTACATTTTTTCTTTTGACAGCCATCTATGTCTGTCTCATGGTCTGACGGCCCTTTTGGTCAATGTCGCCTTGCATATAGAATGCTATACCAACAAGAGTTCAACAATACGTTACTCAATGCGCACATTGGCCGGCCATTTCGGGCTTTGGCCACACTTCGGGCTTTGACCGTAACATATACACACTAGCGAACCCGTCCCCGCCGTTAACGCGGCAATAGAAGAAAGTCTGTCGAAATATATAAGAAGGGTTTTATCAATGCGTTATCAATCATAAATTCTTAGTCGCCTGACATTGTTTTCTAAAACTCAGCTATTTTAATGTTATTAATGCCTGCGCTTAAATAATAAATATCAGGACACTGGTTTACCTACACTACCGCAAGAAAACCTTGAGTGCACGTTAATCACTGATAGAAATAATGAGGTAGAACACACTTCGCTGACCGCCCATGTGTCAGTTACGTATAGGGGCACTCTCTGGGGCCCCCGATTAATAAACTACCTTAGAGGCGGTAATTGTTCGCATTACTAATGGGGTATTATTAGAAGCTCAATCTCAATTTCTTATTGGATCGTCTAAAAATAAATGCTAATTGCATTATTCGCAAAGTAAGGAAACTGGATTTTTAAACGTACATTAAATAATCTAACCTTAGTTAATTTTCTGATAATTGAAAAAAAATGTAGTACAGAGCAATCAGCGGCCCATGTGAGCCTTAGAGGGCCGACATTGAATTTTTTTGGCAACCAAATCGCACCCTACCAGGACGCCAGCAGGCACGCTTGATTTAATTTATTGAGCGACTCTTATCGAAATTAACATAAATCTGAAGTGCTCTAATCAACTTCCCAAAGTTTGATATGGCGATCGTGTCAAGCTGCAATCGTCTTTCATTTTTATATACTGTATGTAGAGAAAAATCGCAGCCTCCCGAGGCGACGCCCTTGTGGAATTATAATTTTTTTTTTACAGAAACTTCACCTGGAGTTTTCTAATTAATTCCCCAAAAGTTGCTGGCGATCGGATGAACGGTCTGAAACCGCAATCGACTTTTATTTTTATATAGCGTATCAAAAGAAAAAACAAATCGCACCCTACCGGGATGGCACCCCTTCGAATTTGAATTTTTTTTTCGCACACACCTCCCCAAAAAATATTCTCAACAACTTCCCAAAGTTTGGATCATATATAATCAGACACATACCGATGCTTCCCCCTCAAAATTTCTTACCAACATGATACCGTGTCCCCACATGTTTCTAGCCCACCATAAAACTTCATCTCTTTCTAGGTAACATAGATTGCAACTCATACATCTCAGCCAACCCGAGATAGCATCTCTTATGTAGTTTATTACCCTCAGGGCAAAGCAGGGAAACAAAGGTGAAATCAGTGGAGCTGATCTGCTTCTAAATTTAACTACACTCAGTCTATTATTAGATACATATTATTAGACACAAAACACAATCACAAACGCATAAACAAACACAAACAAAATACAAACGCAAACACCAAATGAAACACGAACTCAAATATTAACACAAACACAATACAAACACAAATGCAAACACAAACTTAAGCGCAAACACAAACACAAACGCAAATAAAACGCAGAACATTTACACAAAATTATTTGCAAATATAAACAGATACTGCTCACAGTCTAGCCCTTGTTGCCAAAGTGCACCTTATACAACTTAGTAAATACTATAATATCCTATCTTATCTATTGTCTATTGAACTCACTAAACCAAACGTAGGCGACATAGCATTCATGGGATGGCCTCTTGCGCCAAATAGAACTCTGTCAGGGCGCCAGAGGACACCCGGTTTCGATGTATTTAAGGACTATAGTAACCCTTCATATTCATAGTCTATCGTATTTTTTTTCAAACGAACGTTTGAACGGGATAGCCCAAGACGCCATAATCGCACCCTGCCGGGGAGTCGGTTGACACCCCGGATTCAATTTAGAGAACCGTATTGGTTATGGTTAGGGTTATTTTTAAAAAGTAATATATTTTCTAAATCCGGGCAATGCCGGGTATATTCAAATTTGATTGAGATCTATTTATCTAGACGAACGTTATGAAATCTTTAAAATTTTCTCGGTAATTTACTTTTAAAAACAACGTAACTACTATTTAAGGGGATATGCTATGTTTTTTTCTATTTTTTACAGTTTAAGATCTAAAGCCTTTTGAATAGTTTTATCATATTTGGCATATAAAAGTAAGTATTAAACAGCAAAAAAAGGGGTCTAAAACAATTTTGGTTGTCATGGAAACCCAAAAAACCTCCGCCATTTTGAATTTTTCGGTACTTTTAAAAATACTAAGGCTTTTTTATTTATGCACCTATAGCAATCAAACTTAAACTGCTTATATTTCAGTATATATTAAAACTTTTGTCACGACAACTTTTTAAAATAATTACTAGTAAGAATTTTACAAGGTCCAAAATATCGTACCCTTTTTAGTATTCAAAAGTTTCAAAATTTGCATATTAATTACCAAATACTTTTTTTCTATCAAAGCAATCACAATTCCCTCGTGACAAAAGTTGTATTTTTGCATCAAGAACAATTACTGAAAATATGGTTGGCATTGTTTAATAAATAAAAAAGTAGTAGGCTTTTTAGTGTTAAAAACATGCGAACTGAGAAAAACAGCCAAAAGTAGCGAAAACTAGGTCAGGAAAGTACCATATCTGTGTGAACTGCAAAGCCGATTGTAAGCTTTGGGTGTTTCCGACATGAAGGAAATTAAGTTTATTAGATACATGAGAAATCCAGCTTTCCAATGATGTCAAATACAATATAATGACGGATAAAAAAACTTTTCATAGAGAGCTTGTAAGATTGGGAAAAATTGATTATTTTTTAATTAATAGGGTCATAAAAATCGTAATTCAAACACATAAAATATTTTTTTCTCTTTAAATTTATTATTTTCTTTATACAAAAATGGACAAAGTATCCAAAAGTGCAAGAAACCGATCATGACGAAAAACAAGAAATTTTGTGATTTTTTTCCGCGCATATCCCCTTAACTGCCGGGCTTTTAACAAATTAATTTAAATCTCTTTAATATCGTGTGCATTTAATATGGTTGTGTATTGACTTTTTTTCTAATAGGTATTGATGCCTATGTTATTTAAATGCATGGCATTTATAGCTATAATTTGGATATTTCTTTGCTTTATCACTAATATCGTCCAACGTGTAGTAAAGCACATTGCGTTTTGACCAATAACTATTTTATAAAATATTTCTTCACACATGTTTATATATATATATATATATATATATATATATATATATATATATATATATATATATATATATATATATATATATATATATATATATATATATATATTCATCGTGAACACAAAAAAACATTTCAATTAGCCAATTCAAACACCTTTCATTGATTTAAACGGCAAAGAATTTTATTTCAATCGAAATGGGATAATCTCGTAACTCTACAATAGGATGCAAATATTACTCACCATATCCACATTCCCGATATTCTGTATTGGGAAAATAACATTTCTGAAGATCATCACAGTATATTTTTTTTAACGGGCAAGAACAGACGTGCTCACACTCCAGGCCAAAATGAAAGGGGTCACATTGGATGTCTGTTATGGTAGACAAACAAACAAGCTGAATGGCAAATATCTGACCATTGTCAGCAACACACGTAAAGTAAAGTAAAGTTTCCCTTTCAAACCTGACGGTCTATGGAGCAAGTGAAGTAGAGTTCACTTGTTTCTGTGACATCGGCATATGAAGAGATAGTGTGGTCAGCACTATGCCCAGCCGCCTTTAGTTTCCTTAACGTGAGTGAGGTACCCATCAGAGTCCAGCTCTCTACTGCTACATCACTCCACAGCAACAATCGTTACTAAAAGATATTGTAATTCTGATTGTAAATTAAAATTCCATTTCCAAACTTGGCGGTGTATAAAATTTCATATATAAGTATTTTTATAAAATTTGCAGTTCTGTATCAAGGTAAAGTGAAAATAATTCTACTTTTGTTTTTTCAAAAGCCTATAACTTACCTACTGTTTCAGAGAGATACACGAAATTCGCACATACATAAACGATTAAATTATCTGCCTTAATTCAAATTTTGAGTAAATTCCGTTGTCCAGAATTAATACTTTCAGCTATTTCCGATTTCTCAAAGAAAACACATATAAAGTACAAACAATATTCCGCACTATATTACAGACATTGTTTGCTACTCACTTTGTGTGCCTTTTTTTCTACGAGATTCTAATTTATTTTTAATAGTTGAAGTTATTAAAAATTGATTAAAAATCATGACTATACTCAGAATTGTCATATATGTATATTCCAGAAAGTTTAGTGAAGATCACTCTCGCTTTATTAGTTATGGAAACATTTTTATTAACTTTTTGTTATTCCGAGATTTATTATTTCGAATTGTGAATTTACAATCATTTATAGTAGACCGTTTACTAACACTCATATAGCACCGCAACTTTCACACCATAACCCCAACAATGACCACAGTAAACACACTCAGGACACAAGAACCACAGCTGCTTACTCGCCTCCGATAACCTCCACTTCACAAAACATAAGCTTGTCATTGGGAACACGGATTTCCAATTCCAACACTTCTGCTCGAATAGCTAGGAAAAATGATGCCCACACTCGGCCGTAATAGAAGAAATGTCTACTAGCCTCTAATTCCCAACCCCAACTGGAATTCTCTGCAAACTTAAAGCCTATGTCTAGCGACGGCATGTTCTCTGCAATGATCAAAATAAACTTACAATTACTGGGTCTAAAACGAGTGGGGTTTTTTTTTCAGATATTTTCCTCCTGGATACGTGAGGGGGGGGGGGGGGGCGGACTAAAATTTATTGGGGAAGGTTGAAAGTGATTGAAGTATATATTTTCTTTATATAACTTCTATGTCGTTAGGAGGGAGCGAGAGACGGTGAACTTCCTTTAGGGGTGGGGCATATGCCTTCCCTCCCCCTTCAAAGATGCCTCAGAGGATACAGATGTGCTTTATATGAAATTATGTTTTTAAAGGAAGATTATATAACCTAAATGCCGTACAGGACCAAGTTGTGTATATAGTAGAAAATCTCATCTTTATTGATGCATGTGATGAGATTTGTATAAACAATAGCTAAATATTTCTCAGTGACGCACCAAATTCTGTCTAATAAAAGAGAAATCCCAACATTTTGGCTGTAAATAAAGTAATGTTTTGAAACATATTCTATTTTATTTTATAGAACAATATAATTTTTATTACAGAAGGAATATCTCACCATTGTCGGTGTGGATTATGATGTTATTTATATAAGATGGTCTAGCGAAGGAAACTCTCCAGTTACTAGAGAATAAACAATTTGAAGTGTCTGTCAAACCATCCACTGTGATGGGGTCTGTGCTCGGCTGTTTTAGAGCCAGGTTTCTTCCTATGGTCAGCACATATGGAATAAACAAGTTCTAGAAGTTAGGTTTGGATGGAACAGAAGATCAAAGTTAAGTTTAAGTTTAGTTGTTTTTTAATTGATATTATAGTGCAATATACAATGTTTGCTTTTTCCATAAGTGGAAAAGGAAGTAAAACTTATGAAAAGGGAAATGTAAGTTAATGTAATAGTCATATTCAATAACTGACCTAAAATAAAAATTTCGACACAATTAAAGTTAGCTATCGCTGAATCTACTTTTTACTGTCGTCATGGTGATGATGGCCGCAGTGATCGAAGACACCCGGTTTCCGTTTTTACCATATTTCATGGTTATTTTTAACTGCTCATACTTGTAATCGTTATTTTTGCGTGGTATTGAACGAGCCCGATCTTGGTTTAACAATGGGCGATTAGTGTTTGTTGTGAACGAGCCTTTTATACTTTTTTTTTTGCCTAACAGCTGAGATTATCGCGTAGAACATAAGGTGAATAAAAACTTCGATTTCCGTATTTAACCCACTAATTTAATATAACATATAGAACATTATATATTACGTCTTATTCGTAGCCATTTATAAATAAACTCGTTGTTTGTATGTTTTTTAAATAATTTCTAAATTTTGATAATTAAAATTAGCTTCAACTTAATTGTAAATAAGTTAAGTTTTTAATTATTAAATTCATCTTGAACAATTAAGTAGATTAAAATTTTAGGCATCACACTAGTTTAAAGCAGTAAAAGAAATCCCTGCTTAAAATAGCTAACGTTTATATATATATATATATATATATATATATATATATATATATATATATATATATATATATATATATATATATATATATATATATATATATATATATATATATACTAGCCGTCCCGGCCAGGCCCTGCTCTGGCTTCTGTGAAAAACCTTTCTGTTAAAGACCATTACCTGTGTGTTCAGTAATCATCATAAACCAAGCACTGCCCACCCAAACCACAACCAACCAAAACCAAAACAACAAAACGCAAACATAACGCTAACACAATTACAAATACAAACGAAAACAAAAACCTAACAACAAACCCAACCACAAACACCAATACAAACACAAAGAAAAAACAAACAAAAACCTAACAACAAACCCCAACCACAACCACAAACACCAATACAAACACAAAGAAAAAAACAAACGAAAAAGCAAACGAAAACAAACCAAATCCAAACGCAAAACAAACCAAAAACACGAATACAAACAGAAACCCAAAGAAAAAAACACAAACGAAAACTAAAAAAGAACGAACAAAAACAAACCAAATCAAAACGCAACCTCTAACGCAAACCTCAGCTAAACACACACATATATATATATATATATATATATATATATATATATATATATATATATATATATATATATATATATATATATATATATATAATTATATATATATATATATAATATATATATATATATGTATGTTTTTTAAATAATTTCTAAATTTTGATAATTAAAATTAGCTTCAACTTAATTGTAAATAAGTTAAGTTTTTAATTATTAAATTCATCTTGAACAATTAAGTAGATTAAAATTTTAGGCATCACACTAGTTTAAAGCAGTAAAAGAAATCCCTGCTTAAAATAGCTAACGTTTATATATATATATATATATATATATATATATATATATATATATATATATATATATATATATATATATATATATATATATATATATATATACTAGCCGTCCCGGCCAGGCCCTGCTCTGGCTTCTGTGAAAAACCTTTCTGTTAAAGACCATTACCTGTGTGTTCAGTAATCATCATAAACCAAGCACTGCCCACCCAAACCACAACCAACCAAAACCAAAACAACAAAACGCAAACATAACGCTAACACAATTACAAATACAAACGAAAACAAAAACCTAACAACAAACCCAACCACAAACACCAATACAAACACAAAGAAAAAACAAACAAAAACCTAACAACAAACCCCAACCACAACCACAAACACCAATACAAACACAAAGAAAAAAACAAACGAAAAAGCAAACGAAAACAAACCAAATCCAAACGCAAAACAAACCAAAAACACGAATACAAACAGAAACCCAAAGAAAAAAACACAAACGAAAACTAAAAAAGAACGAACAAAAACAAACCAAATCAAAACGCAACCTCTAACGCAAACCTCAGCTAAACACACACATATATATATATATATATATATATATATATATATATATATATATATATATATATATATATATATATATATATATATATATATAATTATATATATATATATATAATATATATATATATATATATATATATATATATATATATATATATAAGCAACAGATCTTTTCTGTTGTAAATTAAACATTATCAAAACTTTAGAATTGGTGGAATTAAGCTGTTAAGGGCTCGATTTGTTTGTGAATTAACGTTGGTTCATGAAAAACAATTTCATTCGGGCATTTAAAAGAGGTTATAATGGTTTGGAGGTAGGACAAAATGGTTACTTTTATGCCAATAGTGTTCATGCCATTCATTGGTCTGGAGCCATAATATCGGGAGTCATTTTGTCAAAAAGTCAATATGTCGGGAGTCGGTAGCCTATATGTCGTGAGCCCATTTGTCGGGAGCCCATTTGTCTTGAGCCCTTATGTCGGGAGCCTATATGTCGGTCCCGCTTTGTCGGGAGCCCAAATGTCCTGAGCCTATTTGTCAGGGGTTAATATGTCGGGAGTCCATTTGTCGGGAGCCTAAATATCGGGAGCCCATTTGTCGGGAGCCTATGTGTCGCAAGTCAATATTACGGGAGCCCATTTGACGGGAGCCAATAAGTCGGGGCCCTTTTGACGGGCTATTTTGACTGGGTCGTTTTGTCGGGGGTCGATTTAACGGGGTCAAATTAACGGGGCCGTTTTGACGGAGCCGATTTTTCACGGGCCGTTTTGACAGGGCACTATATATATAAATCTTTTTTAAATGTACCAACTGGGGAACAGAACAAAACTAAACACAACACAAACGAACGAAAAAAAAACACACAAGAAAAAACAAACACAACACTCATAACATAAACACAATTTAAATGCAATCATAAAGGCATATTGCTCACAGTCTATCCCGTAGCGCCAAATCGCACCCTTTCCGATGATTTGCACCCCCCTCAAACTTTCGATTTGCACCCCTGTCCCCCCCCCCCCCCCCCCGACCTAAAACTTTCGATTTCCACCCCCCCCCCCTCGCAAATTTATTCCAACCCAGTTTGGCGCCCCCTAAGGTCGGCACCCGGGGACATATGCCCTCCCCTCGCTACGCCTCTCCTATAAAACCCGAAAGGTAGAATAATAATTAGAAAACAGTATAAATAATAGGCAGTATTTAAAATATCCGTGTTTTACCTACAATATTTCACTTTATCCATTCACGCATTTTTTTCCAGTACTTTAAATTTTAAAAATTTACGAAAGAGTTTAATAACTAAAACCATTGCGCACCTAATGAACGTGATGACGCGTCTTTAATAGTGCTGAATACTTGATTAAAAAGTATAAGTAATAAACAGTAGGGCCTACATTCAGTGAATAAAATCAATAAAAGATTGCCTTTTATCAATCCATGCTAATTATAATTTTCTAACAATAATTTCTTCTTACACATCCGAATAATTTGCATTCACATTTTGCTAATTATATTATTGCAACACTAATTCCTTCTATGACGAACGTATATTTGCATTTACATTTTTTATTAGCGTGAGTTTAATGTATTTTTAAATTACCTCCTTTGTCAAAATTAGAAAAGAGTTAAATTAATTTGATTTTTCTACCGTACTGTTATTATCTTATTAAAATGTATCCACTTTTTCTGGGAACCTAAACGAAAATGATATTTAACATTAATCTTTTTAATACGTTTTAGCAGTTTGCGTGTATTTAATATTTTCTTGACGTTATGCGAAAGAGTAAAAAGCGTGGCAATTATAAAATAGCTCTATGCCGCTATATAAACAAACCCTACTCTAATACTTATAATAAGACACTGCGGTGCACTGAAAAGCACAGCATGGTGCGAATGTTTACTTTTATGGTTCCAAAATCTATAGCGATGACGGAAGGAAGGAAGGACTGACACACTACCAGCAGCGTTATATTATAGATATATATTTATATATATATATATGTATATATATATATATATATATATATATATATATATATATATATATATATATATATATATATATATATATATATATATATATATATTAACGTTTGCGAGCCTGAAAAAGAAACAATAATGACAGTTATCAATGCACTGTCGACATATTGAATTTTTTAGACTACTAGTGTAATCTATTGTTGAAATGAGTAATTACTTCCAGGATAATCATTATAAAAAACATGATATCACACCTTAAGCAAGTGTACCCATTCGAGTACAGAAAGAGGTAATGGGTTAAATTGTGAAAAAAATTACAGGTGACTAACCTCGACTGATATGAAACCTACAGTCGTTCGGCCAGGAAACTCTGGTCAAAAACCACAATTCAGGTAAGTTCATGAATGGTTGGTTGCAAAAGAAATCAAATCCGTTACTCAAGCGGGAGAGATAATAGCTTTCGCATTGAAACATATTGTCCGAATTTTTTTGAAAATAGGTAGCTACATACCTTGGCAAATTATTATCTGGTTAGAGAAAAAAAATGTAATATTTAATAATTATATTTAAAATTTAAAATTAATATTTAAAAAAACAACAACTGGGAAGCGAGATTTTGACAAATCTCTGCGTTTTTCACCTAGGTGATTCAGAAAAAAACCCTTGTCTTACAGTTAGTCTGCATGTCTGTGTGTTTGTGTCTCAGGGTAGGCCTATGCCTGTGAACATGATAACTTGAATGTGTTTGAACCGGCTCTAAATCTAATCATGGATCAGTGTTAACAATAATATATTACATTTTACTGCGCCGTGAATGGTTGGAATTTTGTGGAATTTAGATATTTTTTTTTGAAAGAAAAGAGGTGGACTGGCTTTCTTGCGTATTTTTTTTTCTGTGTCTTTCTTGCAGAACAGACAAGCAGCAACTTTATTTTAAAAGAGTTTTTAACTAAGGGAGGAGACGTAGTATGTAGGGTTCCACAGGGAAATAACTTGTTTTCCTTGCCTTAACGTATGTTTTACTGTTTTTTGAGGGATACTTTGGGGATCGACATCACTTAAAGAAAATTAAGATTTTAAAATCTACTTTGATTACCTTTATAAATGAATCGAGCCCACGAAAAGTGCGTCAGATAAATAGCACGTGATTGCCACTCGTCACTGTCACACTTACTCAAATTAACTTTTACATTTGGATTTAATGACTTATGGTAATCCACTGTTAAAACATAATAATTAATGTATACATGTAATAGTAACATTAGTATTAAAAAAGAAATATGATATGACTAAAAGAGAATTGTTCTATATATAATCAATATTCTAGCTATTACATCTAAGGCAATGTTTTGTACTATCACCATCTTTCCCTTTCTGAATATACATAGATCTATTTCAGGTAACAGATTCATACTGCGGTAGATGTCAAGATTTGTATGTATTGTAATTCACATTCATCATTTTTTCCCTTTCGTTCCCAAGACACATGGGGCAGACGAAGTAGAGTTCATCTGTTTTCAATAACCTCAGCATACTAGGGGATAGTGTGGTCAGCATTATGCCCAGCCGCCTATGTTCCACTAACGTGAGTCAGGTACCCATCTAAGCTGGGTGGGCTCAGGGACATCATACAGAATCGAGCCCGGGATCTATTGAGACTATCGAGTTAGCAGTTAAACTGGTGTGTGAGATGCTATTCTACAATAGAGACACAGTAAAATGTATACAAAATTAATCAGTTGATTTAAATATTATTGAATACGAGCCGACCCGCGGCTATGCAGCTATTTAGTTGTTTTATTTTCTACTTTTTAGTAATTCATAAATTGTGAATTCGACAGTTTCAATGCTGCCAGTGAAAATATTTGCTTTAACACATTATCAGTAGGTCGTTAATGACCACCCCCCCCCCCCCCCACACACACACCATCCTTTCCCCCAACCTTTACCCTACACCCCCCCCCCATCCGTAAATGCAGCCTCCGCTTAGTTACCTCCATTAAGTTTAAAATCGTTTCAAACTAAATTATCTGCCCCTAATAGCCGTCACTAAACCCGGCTCTACGAGTGTAAACATTTAGCGTGAACCACAGCTCACAAGACCATATTGGGGTGGGGGTGGTAGGGATATGCCTAGAGAGGAAGAGAGGGGGCTGCTAGGCGCGCGTTCAGCTTAGTGTTTTCTACGATCTCAATGAAGAGAATTTTATATATAGATTGCTGAATATTATGTACGTTATTCAAGAAAATTATAATAAATATTGCGATTTTCGACAAAATACTTTTAAATAAATTATTTAATATGATCCATTCTACTTGAATCTACTTTACCATACTGGCACTTGTGACCAAAGTAGCCGTAATCACATCCGTATTTACAGTCCCCCGTAGCGCTGCATGGTGTATTTGGCGTGCAGTGACACATATACTGGCACTTAGAGCCGAACCAGCCGGTCGGACATTCTGCGGAGGGAAACGAAAACCCTGGCTTAAATCCTAATCAGATTATCTATTGGATTAGGAAGTCTTTAATCCTAATTAACTGGTCTAGAGATTATATATATATATATATATATATATATATATATATATATATATATATATATATATATATATATATATATATATATATATATATATATATATATATATATATATATATATATATATATATATATATCATATTCAAAATTCTTAATTGTATCAAACGTTAAGCATATTTAGACCTATCCATCAATCAGAATCGTCATAGCCACACAACTTTAATGCTTTCATAATTTTTTATTTTATTTGGGGGCTTAAATGTATTTGTAAATTTTCTGGAAATACTTCCCACATAATACACAGTCAAATAAACCACAGCAGGTCTTGTTTCCTGTATGAACACTCCCTACAATTATATATATATATATAAATAAATATATATATATATATATATATATATATATATATATATATATATATATATATATATATATATATATATATATATATATATGTAATACATATATATTTATATAAAGTATGTGCATGTATAAATCCAATTGTGTCGCCTCTAGTATGTATGATTCCTTACACTGTGTATATCAATTCAACTTACTTGGAGCCGATACTCCTAGAGAGATTCCGATAAAAACCGTAAACTTTACAAAAGCGGATATCATTTGCGGAAGTCTATTTGTGAGGCCAAGCTAAAAGTAACACAAAAATAGTTAAGTATAATAGAAACATAGCTGTAGGCCTACCAGAGTTTCTTCCAGGCATCTCTTCGGGGGGCAAAGCCCCCCCCCCCCCCCCCCCGAAATTTTTTTTACCCCCCCCCCCCCCCCCCCCGAACGAAATGAAATTTATATTATTTATATAGAAAATATATACTTTTAACAGTGTCCGCCCCCTCGAAGAAAGTTTACCGCCCCCCCTCCCCCCCCCCGAAAATTTCAAGTACCCCCCGGAGAAAAAAGTCTGAAAGAAACACTGAGGCCTACATTTGCTGTTACATTAAACTATCCGAGCTGTATTAATATAATGAATATAATAGTGTATCATTATTATTACCTCTTTCAAATTCTCTTTCAAAAATAGATGTATAAACGTAACAGTAATATTTAATTGTAATATAGGAACATTTGAACCTGAAATATTTAATATACTGTTGATAAACACAAATTTCTCTTACGTTTAAGAGCGATTATTTCATTTTCACATAGTAAAACTATTTCGCTATTTAATTAAAACCAAACTTTAAATAATAAGGTTGCGCTAATTTTAAAAATTATCCGTTTATCAAAATAAACGTATTCATATATTTAAAGATGGGGGGAGGGGGGTTGTAGAAAGCTAGCTAGCATAACTCACGTTGAATAAAATAGCCAATCAAAGTGGCTTAGCGAAGTGAAACAAAAGAGTAAAATGTTGAATTGATGTAATTATAAATACAGTTATAAATAAAAAGATATGTAGCCTTAAAAGCAAAGCATATATCAAGATCTTTACCTAAGAAATTCTGTAACAATAATTCTAACATATACAACTTCTTAATTATACGAAGCATGATTGTTTTTAATTATTATTACTGCTACTCTGAAGACTAATTTAACAGAAACACGTTTTTTAGTTCATGTCAACAATATGAATGGGTCTTCTTCTTATATAAGACCAATACAAACGTAAATAGAAATAAATAATCACTCAATTATCAAATTGAGGTAGATGTTATCAAACTGACCAAGCAAAAGTATAACACCAATGAAGATAACTCGAGACTATGTTATCTACGTGGTTGTTTGGTACAGCGCTTGAAAACATGCTCGAATTCGATTCCAGACTTAAGTAAGGACGTCCACCCAACTGTTTAGGGTACCTGGCTTATGTTTAGAAAGTAAAAACGACTGAGCGTAGTGCTGACCACACTATCTTGGCGGTCACAGAAATAGATGAGCTCTACTTCAACTGACTCACAGATCGCCAGGTCTGATAATGTAACTTTTGTGTTCTCTAGCTAATTCAAATGTAAAGGGGTTTGTTCATAGGCTATCTTCATCATACAACATGGAGTTTCTAAATATAGAATCTAGAAAAATAAACAGATCTACTCTAGCAGCTATCCTTGACTTACTATAAAAAATGCACGCTGCTTTACATATTCCTTTTATGCATAACAGCGTCCTCAAACAGAAAAAGTATGTACATACTTATGGGTATACGTAGTCTTATGTTTACATTCAGTAACAAGAGAAGCAATCCTCTTCCTTCAAAGGTTTCTAATTGTTTACAATGTGTATTACGGCCATGTTTATAAAAAAATTGTGTTGATTCATGTTACTACGTCATATGTCTTCTCCATTTGTATTGGAGATTTTTAGTGTGCTTAATATTATAGGTGTTAAAATTAAGCGGAAAATACGAACATTTCATATTTACTACTGTGGTGAATCGCTGTAATTTCCATTGTCATCATAGTAGAATCATTTTTTTTTATTTTATCTTCTATTTTATTCATCTTAAAATTATTTTTTACACACGAAAATCATATGAAAAGATTCCGGAATGTGTTTGCGTTCGAGAAATAATAGAGCTAGATCAAAAAAAGTAAAAAACATCATTGCGAATACTTTGTTTAGATAAGGCCCACTCATTTGTAAATATATGTTTCAACAGTGCTTTTTAACTCGGCGAACTCAAAAGTGAATTTTATGATTACCTATTATTTTACCTATAATTAATTATCATTTACCTAATGATTCTTTCAGGCTACCCTGGCCAAGATATGGGAGGCTCGCCCATTCATCCGAATGATACTAGATCGTGCGTTGCCGTGTATAGAATGATATGATAGCAGTGCGATCTACATCGCGAACTATCGATCGTGTTTAAAGAAAATATTCTAGGGACACAATGTCCAACTGCTTATTGCAAGTATCTTCATGGCATCTTCGAAAAATGTCTACCGTTCCCACCATTTCCACACTGACAATTGCGATTATTAATTCGTTATTTCTGGATGGATGGATGGATGTGTGTCCGCAGGTTTAAGTCGTATCTCCTCCTCAACGAAGCAATATCGAGGACTAGTTCAAAAGCAAATATGTTAAGCAAGTTTCGAGGATGATTGTGGGCCAAAAAAATTCCCGGAATTCCTTCCTGGATTTCCCGGAAAAGCCAAAAAACTCAAAAAAAATGCAGTTTTTGGCCCATATCTCGGCAACCAGACCACTTAATGACATTGACTTACCTGGCAACAAAAGACATTGACTTGACGATAACAATAACTTTACAGTAACCTGACAATTATAAAAATGTACTTCTCTTGTACCTGGCTAAAACAGAGTACTTCTGTCTTGTACCTGACTGAGACTATACTTGTGTCTTGTACCTGGCTGAGACAGAGTATTTGTGTCTTGTACCTGACTGAGACTCTACTTGTGTCTTGTACCTGGCTGAGACTCTACTTGTGTCTTGTACCTGACTGAGACAGAGTACTTGTGTCTTGTACCTGGCTGAGACTCTACTTGTGTCTTGTACCTGACTGAGACAGAGTACTTGTGTTTTGTACCTGGCAGAGACAGAGTACTTGTGTCTTGTACCTGACTGAGACAGAGTACTTGTGTCTTGTACCTGGCTGAGACAGAGTACTTGTGTCTTGTACCTGGCTGAGACAGCGGATGTCACTGAATGCAGACATTTCCGACGGGTAACTGACTAGAGCTTACAAACAAAAGCGGCTGGTCGTTGTGTTGACAACAAATCCGTGTCTGAGAAGACGATGGACTCGTTCAAATGGAGGGTCACAAAATCTTATTCTGTTTTTTTTTTTTTTACTTTCTCGTATATACGTAGTATAGAGAAAGTCTTGTAATCGTGCAAAAAAAAAAAATCGAGATTTTTGCAAATCTCAAAGTTTTACATCTCACTGATACGGAAAAACATAAATTTGCAATCTTGTCCGTACGTCTGTGTGTGTGTGTGTGTGTGTGTATGTGTGTGTGTGTCCGTATGTAAACACGATAACTTGAGTACCGTTAGAGCTAGGTTGATAAAATTTCATATATAAGTATTTTATCAAAATCGTAGATCCGTATCAACCTTTGAGCGATTTCCGATAACCGGAAGTGGTACTTTTACTACTATGAATTTTTCAAAAGCCTTTAACTTGAGTTCTATTTCAGATAGATAAATGTAATTTGATATGTCAGTAAAAGATCTAATTCTCTACCTTCTGTCAAATTTTGAGTAATTTCCGTTGACCGGAAGTACTTATTTACGCTATTTCTTTAAAAACGCATGTAAATTTATAAAGTACTAATAATATTGCGCACTATTATGCACATCTTTATTTAGCGTTCACTTGGTGTGCATTTCTTTTTTCTACGAGATTATATTTTATTTTTAAAAATTTGAGTATTTAAAATGGATTAAAAATCATGTCTAGAAGTCTATATCCCGAGTTGCCATCCCCCGTAGTGTTATATTAGAATATTCGAGAAAGTTTAGGGGAGATCACTCCCGGTTTATTTTTTTACGTTTTAATGAGATTGAACATGTCTACATAAAAAATCTGAATGCATTTTCGTTGTAATATTCACTAAATACGTTTATTTATCTTACAACTTACTTTAGTTAATTTAGCGTATTTTATTTATTTTGGTCTGATCCTTTTCACTACATGAGTAACTAAGGTTAAACTTGTGTGTATTTTAATCAGGCCTTTTATTTTGTAGGGTCTACAGTACAAATCCTGTTGAACATTGTATTTTTGTCTCTGAAATATTGATTTAGCTGAATCTTCGGGGTCGGCGTGGTCGAGTCGGTAAAGCTCATGGTTGCTAAACCGAAAAGTCTCGAGTTCGAACCCTCGGGCAGATGAGGCTCGTTAGCTGGGGACAGCCGCTCTTCTAGGAGAGACAACTCCAAAATTAAACAACTGCTGCCTTGTAGTTTGTTCTTGGTTGGACAAAGGCTATGGAAGCAAATCCAAAAAGAAAAGCAGGCTGAAATCGGAGTCAATGGCCTCAATGGCGCATAACCAGTTGACACGTAACGCTTAATTGTGTTGGAGGCGTGGTCGAGTCGGCAAAAAGCTCATGGTTGATAAATTCGAACAAAGTCTGGCAGATAAATCTCGATCCCCTTCAAAACTAATAATTAAGAACGAAGAAGAAGAAAGAAGAAGAAAAGCTGAATCTTCGCATGTCTACTTAATAATTATGTTTAATGCGTAACCGTGATAATAGTCTCATATTTTAAACTTTGTTTAGTTTAACAACCATACTTGCTAATACATTTAACAAATAAAATCATTTAAAATATTGAATGTGTACAGAATTTTGTATACTAAAAGGTTTTTAAGTTTTAATTGAAAAATGTTGTGTTATTCCAATTGAAAGTTTAGCGTGTGAGTTGTTTTGCTTTTTTCCCCCACACAGCATCAACGGCGTGGTCTAGCGATAGATACATAGACTATGTAGAATGTTTGGAGTTCAATTTAATAAAATGTTCATGAGTTCACCCAGCTCTGATGGGTTCATAACTCACATTAGGAAAAGGTAGGGCGGCTGAGCATAATGCTGACAACACTACCCTTTCATATTCCGAGTCACAGAAACAGGTTAACTCTACTTCACCTGCCCCATTGTCTGGAGTTCAAACTGGGTTCAGGTCAGCAAGCTCTGATGAGTATCTCACTCACGTTAGGGAAAGTAAATGCGGCTGACCACACTCATATGCAGAGGTCACAGAAACACGTTAACTCTACTTCACTTTCCCTATGGACCGTCAGGTTCCAAAAGTGAACACAGACCTATGCCTTGTCAGACTTTCTTGTAAGTAGTTGGACTGTGGCTTTCTGTTGTTTGCCGTTACTCATCAATGCTTCCATTCTGTTAGTGAATGACAGTACCACATGTGTTACTTCTAACTTGTGGGTAAAGGGTGTTTTGTGCTCACCGCCTACACAACTTTTAGTTTATCGGGTGGGTTGTCTTGTGAAAGCAAAAGGCGGGAGTCGACAGTCTATTTATCCCCACTTTTACAGTTCAACTAAAAGAGTTAGAGTCGATTCCTTTGTATCATTCACCTTTTTCATGTGTTTTGTCAATATAATTTGACACAGGCTTTATGAATCAGTAAAGATCTGCTGTTATGTTTACTAAATGGTCCGTTTTCAAACAATAATACGACATACAAAACTATACAAGATACTTAATAAAAATAATTTAGTTTTATAATAACAAGTTTATTTTAAAAGATAAATAAAACAAAATACAATAACCAGATATTTAACAATCCCCAGCAAACAGGTCAACTCTTCTGCCAAACTCCGCAACCAACTGTCGTACACATACACACGACACAGCACACGTCAACTATCAGTCTCCACGTGAACACCTATCATTCCATAACACAACACAGTCAAGGGCTACAACTATGTACACATTAGCAGTGCCGGTCTTTGGATAACACAATCAGGGGAGGCTACAAGTGAGGGACCCAACTTCCCTCCCCTTCACATCACTTCTTGTAAGAAATCCACTGTTTACAATTTAATTTGCCGCAACCAAACGGATGTTCCAACTCTCGACGAGTTCTAGAAATACAATCAGTCGCATTCGGGCAAGTAATATTCGGGCGTATGTCGTATTTGCGCATGCGTCCATTCGAGTGTTCGTCGCATTTGGTCAAGTGTCCATTCGGGCGTTTGTCGCGTTCGGGCAAGCGTACATTCGAAAAATTGTTTTTTTGGGCTTTTTTTTTTTAAATGCGTTCATCCATATTTGTGGAAAAGGCGATCTAATGAATTAACAAGTTAAGAAAGTTTAAACTTGGGTCTATTTAATTGATCTGTGTTATATGGGTCTGTAAGTCTTAGTAATATGAGTTTTTTATGCGTATGTGTATTAATTGGATCTTTTTCTGTGTAACATGCTCTGTATATAAGTCCCTGTTACATTTATGTAACAAAATTTTAAATATATGAGTTAATTTAGTTTTGGTCTGTACTATGCCTTTACGATACTGTACTACATTGGAAATTGTTTGTTTTTTCTGTTTCTAAAGTGTTTTTTAATGGACACATTCAATGTTTGATATTAAAATTTACGACGGACTGTAAAGGAATTTAAAGTAACTTTACTAGAGTGTAGGCAAAATATAATTGAATAAATGTGTGTTATTACACACATTTGATAACTTTTGTAATGGAGATGTATACATAGACAAGGGACGCAATACTGTTCACTCAAGAAAATGACTGGATGTAAAAAAAATGTAAAAAAAATGTTTAATCATTACAATATATTCTATAGTCTCCAGAAAAGATAATTTAATTTCGTTGTAATATTCACTAAACACTTATATTTAGCTTAAAGCCTATTTTAGGTAATTTAGCGTATTTTATTTATTTTGGTCTGCTCCTTTCCACTACATGAGTAACTAAGGTCAAACTTGGGTGTATTTTAATCACGACTTTTATAATGCAGGGTCTACAGTACAAATCACGTTGTACATTGGTTTTTCTTTACCCAAAATATTGATTTAGCTGAATCTTCACATGTCTACTTAATAACTATATTTCATACTAATACATTTTACAAATAAAATCATTTAAAATGTTAACAGAATTGCAATTATGCTCGTTTTGTATACTAAACGGTTTTTTAAAGTTTTAATCGAAAAACTTTGTGTTATGTCATTTGAATGTTGAGAGTTGTTTTTCTTATTTACCCTCACGCTACATCAACAGCGTGGTCTAGCGATAAATACCTAGACTGCTAACTCAACTGTTTGGAGTTCAAGTCGGTAGAACGTTCATGATTTCACCCAGCACTAATGAGTACCTAACTCGAGTTAGGGAAAGTAAAGGCGGCTGACCACACTATCCACTCATATGCCGAGGTCACAGAAACACGTTAACTCTACTTCACTTTCCCTATGGACCGTCAGGTTCCAAAAGTGAACACAGACCTACGCCTTGTCGGACTTTCTTGTAGGTAGTTGGACTGTGGTTTTCTGTTGTTTATCGTTACTCATCAATGCTTCCATTCTGTTAGTGAATGGCAGTACCACACGTATCACTTCTAACTTGTAAGGAAAAGGGGGTTTTGTTCTCACCGCCTACACAACCTTTAGTTTATCGGGTGGGTTGTCTTGTGAAGGCAAAATGTGGGAGTTGACAGTCTATTTATCCCCTCTTACAGAATTCAATTGCTTTATTCGATTCCTTTGTACCATTCACCCTTTTATATGTTTGGTCAATATAATTTGACAAAGGTTTTATGAATTTGTAAAGATCTCCTGTTAGGTTTACCAACTGCCTCCGTTTTTCAAGCAACATTATACTTTTTTTCTCCTGATGACCAGAGGCAGCCATTTTCTAATGCCCTTGTAACCTTTTTTTGTCAGTGTGGACCGTACCAAACTTTATTCCGATTCTCTCATATGGAGATTTTCGTATGTATCTCGAGATCTTATGGTTGCTTTAATTTCACCATAGTAATAGTGACCTTTTATCTACAAAATAGGCACCCCGGCCGTGACAGAGAAGTGTGAAAAAAAACTCTCTTTTATTCACGAAACATGTGATATGTAGCCTACAACTAATTAATGTACAACATGAAGCCGTAAAAAAGTATTACACAATTCATGACACAATTGTTAATAGAGAAATAAAAACATTTTCTCAAGAAATATAAACTATAAAATAATACAGGATTTTTTGAAAGCAAGAGTTGTTTTTCTGTAATACCGTTTCATTAGATACCGTGTTCTAATTTTGATTTGTGATGTTTATTTGTGTTTCAGCTTATGTTATGTAAGAGTTAAAAAAAAAACAACTTGTACACTATTTGTAGTTGCCTACAACAATAGGTTGTTTATAATGAAATGGGAGACGTCTTATTATTTAAATACATCCTAAAGTTTACCTGGCATGCACATGAAAATTGTGATGGATACGATGATTGTACTGTGGATCTAAGTTGGGCACAATGATTAACATTAACTGCACTTATAACCGTTGTATACGCTACTAAACCATGTCAAACACATTATTCATTACAAATTAAAATTAAGTTGCAATTTTCACATTTCCAGTTTAAACATTTAATTAAATGTTAAAAATAAGATAGTAAAACACTGTGTAAAGAAAAATAAATTCATTTCCAACTTTTAAATGTATGTTTAATAGAATACTTTGAAAACTATAACATATTTTTTTAAAAATATTTAAGTATGAAATTTATAATACGAATAATATTTGTAAAGAAGAGTTCAAATTGAAATTAGTGTTGTAACGCATTTAAAAAAATTAAAACAAAACTCAATGAAAGCGTATGATAAAAAACATGCGATGCAGAATATGTAACAGTAGAGTCTATGACTTCCAATGTTGATACTCAGGGCATACACACATCAGACAGTTGAGCTGTACTCTGCTCGATGCCTCTCTGTAGAGATCACTGCTTCAGTGTAGAGTTTCATTGTCTCGTACACAAGTATATACTGTTGCTGTAGGTAAACAAAGAACATATATATCATAGGCTTTTTTTGTATGTGTTGCATAAATTAGAAAAAAAAATCGAAAACATTTGCAAAGTGTAGATTGGCACACAATGTACTCAAGTACTTGGACAACGTAAGATAAGGAAAATAATTGGTTAGACTTACAAGTGTAGGAATGGCGTGCGGTCTGATGGATTTGACTTTACCAACAACAACAGGAACGGTCAAATAGTTCTCTTGGTCAAGTCTGTCCATCAGAGTTGTCACAACATAGGCCAGTCCACTCAGTTCGGCGCCGTTTCTTGGAAAAAACAATTATAAACACAAACCTGAGGTTAAAGTTCAAAGGTCTGAGTTAAGTTTGTTTACTTCAGATGGTCATCTATAAATAATACTGCAGTTCTCCAGTTATATCTGCAAATATCTAATTATCTACAGTAGTTAAAAATAGTATGGTTAAGTAAGTTTTGCACTTTACCTAATTTCTATTTGACTCGTAGATGAAAACTTTTACTTTGGTGTGGTTGTAAAAAGAATGGGGATGGACGGGGGGGGGACTACATCATGTATCACGCATCCTAGCTATAACACTAAGTAGGCATAAGTTCTACGATCCATATGGAAAAGGAAGTATATTTCATAACTTTTTTTACACTGGGATATGAATGTGGGGATAAACTATCCCCGTCCGCCTTTACTTTCCCCAACGCCGATCATGTACCCATCAAGTCTGGATAGAGTCAGGAATGTCTGGAAACACCAGTCATGTACCTATCAAGCCTGGATAGAGTCAGGAATGTCCGGAAACACCAGTCATGTACCTATCAAGCCTGGATAGAGTCAGAAATGTCCGGAAACACCAGTCATGTACCCATCAAGCCTGGATAGAGTCAGAAATGTCCGGAAACACCAGTCATGTACCCATCTAGCCTGGATAGAGTCAGGAATGTCCGGACCGATCGCTCTACCACACCACCACGACGTTTCAGTTAAAGATCTATCGGTCTATATACTGCGTTGGTGCCTTTAGTGGAACTGTCTATGTCGGGGGGTTGAAAGTGACGATGCTATCTGATGTTATAGATTTAGTCTAGCTAGTGGTGGATGGGCGTAAGTTAAAGCTTATATTCAATACCAAAGACAACACATATAACAACAAGCATTCATGTACAATTACGCATATGGTTGCTATAAATAAATAAAACGCAACACCAACACACTTGCCTGCATGTGTAAACTACTGACTTATCCTGAGTTCTCAGCGATCGCGCGTATTGAACAAACGGTAAGAGATTTTTTGGTTCGATATGACGCTCTGTAAACGTGAGATGAGTCACTTCTTGTGTTTCTTTCCCCTGAGAGAAAGAAAAAAATGTTTTTTTTTTTAAATTAAGTTCGAGCTACAGTGTCCTTTCTTACATTGTAAAAAACTTTGGTGAAAAATGAAAAATTCAAAGCAGTATTTTAATACTAGTATACTTAAAAATCCCGAAACATATATATATATATGAATATATATGTATATGCATGTTTTAATAGTTACATATATATATATATATATATATATATATATATATATATATATATATATATATATATATATATATATATATATAAATGTATTTTTGTGTAACATCTTAATTGCATATTTCGCGTTTCTATGATGAAAAGCGTACGCTATATAGTTCTCAAACAACGTGTAAGATGTCAGCAGTGTATTGTGCAACATTACCTTAACGCTGAGCTTCATTTCTGTCCATGTTGGTGCTGTTGTTACTGACTCGACATTGACAGCTATGTTCCCACATTGTAACGGCTGGCCTTGTTCTTCAGGTAAGTAGATAGCTAAGGCCTGGAGAAAAAAAACATGTTTTTTTTGTTAACTTTATGTCAACATTTACACGTTGAAGTTCGGGGTGCTTTAGATTTTTGGTATAACAAACTATGTATTAGGCCGTCAAGAAACCACTCGCTGCAGAAGTGACAACATCAGATTTTTCCCGTCCAACTCATCAAGTCAACATTCCGTCTCGGCTTCTTCAGTTACTTGTAAACCTTTCACCATATTTTATGGTTGGCTTGAGTCGGGTACCTATATACAGCTCGATATATTTTTAAACATCTGAACCAAGCTCTTACCCCTGGTCACAAGCTGAAGTCGACACAGCACGCTTCTATTATTAGCGTCTAATATTAGCGTCTATTATTAGCTACTATTGTTAGCTTTTATTATTAGCGTCTAATATTGGCGGCTATTATTAGCTTCTATTGTTATCTTCTGTTATTAGCTTCTATTACTAGCTTCTATTATTTGCTTCTATTATAAGCTTATATTATTTGTTTATATTATTAGCTTATATTATTAGCTTCCATAAATAGCTTCTATTATTAGCTTCTATTATTATCTTCTATTATAAGTTTCATTATTAGCTTCTATTATTAGCTTCTATTAATAGCTTCTATTGTTAGCTTTTATTACTAGCTTCTATTATTTGCTTCTAATATAAGCTTATATTATTTTGTTTATATTATTAGCTTATATTATTAGCTTCCATAAATAGCTTCTATTATTAGCTTCTATTATTAGCTTCTATTATTAGCTTCTATTATCAGCTTCTAATATTAGCTTATATTATTAGCTTATATTATTAGCTTATACTATTAGCTTCCATAAATCTATATACTACTAAAAGTCAAGTTTGTTTACATGTTTGAATATTTATTTGTTTTTTTGTTTGTTTTTTTTTTGTTTGTTTTTTTGTTTGTCCGATCGAGTATTGTGATATATTCGACTCTATCTGGAGAGCTGTAAAATAGTATGTAGGTAGAGAATAATTTTTTAATGCAGACAGACTGTTAATCACACATTTATTTAAAGACGTTAATTAATTTATTGATTTATTCATACGTAGAGTAACCCTATTTTTTTTTTAAAAGTTTAGAACGACCACTACACTCGGCGGGACCGTGACGTCACAGTTTTTTGTTTACTCTTTTGTACAATAAAATGGCGGCGTCTATCGAAGAAAATTGTGTTCCCATTCAAAAGTTTAACGCGTTCTAAATATAATTTTCTGTCGGTCATAACTTTAACAATACGTCAGTTTGCTGTATTTATTACGTTCCAACACTTATATCAATTTTAAACTGTCTTTTTTCATTTAGTTTTACAATAAATTTCTCTAGATCTAAAGATCAGCTGTCGAAGGAAATTTATGAATCTAGCCTAGATCTAGATCTAGCCTAGATCTAGGTCACTAGACTCAATGTAAATTCTACATCTAGACTTAATGTAAATTCTACATCTAGAATCTATTTCAGGCCTTAATACATCTAGAATCTATTTCAGGCCTTAATTATTTTATATAAATCTTTGTTTGGCTAATTTAAGATACAATTTAATTTGAAAGTTACTACTGCAAGACTTAGATCTAGATCTATGCGCGTAAATCAAGTTGCATAAGGAGACTCAAAGTATAGTATAAAAATTCATTTGTGACGTCACGAGTAAATAGCTAAGTTGGTAGCGTAGTCGGCTCTTATGCGGGTGGCACAGGTTCTAGACCAATATGTCAATGATATTTTTTTTTTCAATTTTTTTTTTAGATGTGAATGATAAAGTTGCCTATCTGAACTTGGCAGGATACAGGGCAGGTGAAGTAGAGTTCATCTGTTTCTTTGTCCTAAGCATATGAAAGGATAGTGTGGTCAGAGACATGCTCGGCTGGAATCGTTTTTTAAACGATAAAAACATGTTGTCTGAGACTTGGCGAGACACTGGGCAGGTGAAGTAGAGTTGAGTAGGTCACATGTGACGTCAGTATATGAAGGGATAGTCCGAAATCGGTGTTTTTAAAAGATAAAAAACATATTTTTGAATGTGGGGTCTGTTTTTTGTGACGATAAGTGACACTGCAGTAGCGTAGCGAGGAGGTGGGGTGGCGGGAGGGGGAGGGGAGGCGGGGGGGGGGGGGGAAGGGGAGGAGGGGGGAAGGGGGGGGCGGGGGGGGACATATGTTGGGGCGCCAAAATAATTTAGAAAAATAAATTGAAAGGTTGAGGGGGGTTCAAATCAAAAGTTTGAGTGGGGGGGGGGGGTGGGGGTGCACATCAAAAGTTTGAGGGGGGGGGGGGGTTCAAATCAAAAAGTTTGTTCCCGGGCGTCGGGAAGGGTCGCTATGCCTCTGAGTGACAGACGTGATGTTTTTTTATGTATGACCCCCGAAACCCACAGTTATCCAACGGATGACGGGTATTCTAGTAGCTTCTATTATTAGCTTATATTATTAGCTTGTATTACTAGCTTCTATTATTAATGTCTAACCTGGCATAATACACAGGCATTACTACACTACACTACACTACACTACACTACACTACACTACACTACACTACACTACACTACACTACACTACACTACACTACACTACACTACACTACACTACACTACACTACACTACACTACACTACACTACACTACACTACACTACACTACACTACACTACACTACACTACACTACACTACACTACACTACACTACACTACACTACACTACACTACACTACACTACACTACACTACACTACACTACACTACACTACACTACACTACACTACACTACACTACACTACACTACACTACACTACACTACACTACACTACACTACACTACACTACACTACACTACACTACACTACACTACACTACACTACACTACACTACACTACACTACACTACACTACACTACACTACACTACACTACAGCACTCAATGAGGAAAGCGGTTAAATGGTAGAGCGGTTAACTGATAACTCAAAAACCTCGAGTTCGGATCCCTGGTTTGAGTCCACTCAGCTTTTAAAGGGTACCTGTCTCACGTTAAGGAATGTAAAGGCGGTTTGACATAGTAATAACCACATTATCGCTTCATACACATACACACACACAAACCTACCGTGTCCTTTTCATAGGATTTAAAAGCAACAATCAAGGAGACGTTATACTGTGTGACCAGTCTCCAGAAATCATTGACAGTAGTGGGCATGGGCAGCTGGGTCAGAAACTGTTTGGTCTGGGTGTACAGGCTCTGGTTTTATATGGGATACAAATCATTAATAGCAGAATAATCAAGTATAAATCATTGTTAGCCCAATAATCAAGTACAAGTCAATCTTGTCACAACCATGAACACTTTTCGGGTTGCATAATTTATAATGTGTTTCTACAATCGTATATCGTATATTGCTAAATTTTTATTTTCTTTCTTTAAATAAAAATTAGTTTGTACATTTATAACATCCACTATATTATTGTCAACAATAGTCCGCATCGTTAAGTACTCGATATATCGCTGAACATACTGATCATATAGCCTCAAAAATATTGCGAACAGAGAGAGAGAGAGAGAGAGAGAGAGAGAGAGAAGTGCGCAATGGGCTTTTATATATTAGGATTGTATACAATTAAAAACATTAAAAACTAAGCAAAAAAAACAGAGTCTTACAGGTAATGTGACAGCATTGATATAGCCCTCTTCTCCGGGGGAATCCACTCGTAAAAGAGGTTGATACTTTTTGTCTAAACAATACATAGATTAGTTAATTGATCAGAAATAATTTATAGTATAAGCCGCTTGTGTCATTTCTCTACTTCCGTTCGTCGGTCAACAGTATAGCTACTTTGTCTTCGTTTCTCAAGCTTCATTTCAACTCACGACAGTAAGAACATTATTAATGGAATACACGGCCGTTTGTTTGATTAAGCAATTTAATAAAGCGTTTGCGGTTATATTTTATTTTGTGTTTGCATTTTTATTTGCGTTTGCGTTTGTATTTGCGTGTTGCGTTTGCATTAGCGTTTGTGTTTAAGTGATGCGTTTGCCATAGCGTTTGCGTTTTGTTTTGTTTTGTGTTTATGTTTGCGTTTCCTTTTGCGTTAGCGTTTGCGTTTGCGTTTGTGTGTGTGTGTATGTGTGTGAGTATGTGTATTTGTATTTGTAGGTGCATGTGTATGTGTATGTGTATGTGTATGTGTATGTGTATGTGTATGTGTATGTGTATGTGTATGTGTATGTGTATGTGTATGTGTATGTGTATGTGTATGTGTATGTGTATGTGTATGTGTATGTGTATGTGTATGTGTATGTGTATGTGTATGTGTATGTGTATGTGTATGTGTATGTGTATGTGTATGTGTATGTGTATGTGTATGTGTATGTGTATGTGTATGTGTATGTGTATGTGTATGTGTATGTGTATGTGTATGTGTATGTGTATGTGTATGTGTATGTGTATGTGTATGTGTATGTGTATGTGTATGTGTATGTGTATGTGTATGTGTATGTGTATGTGTATGTGTATGTGTATGTGTATGTGTATGTGTATGTGTATGTGTATGTGTATGTGTATGTGTATGTGTATGTGTATGTGTATGTGTATGTGTATGTGTATGTGTATGTGTATGTGTATGTGTATGTGTATGGGTATGGGTATGGGTATGGGTATGTGTATGTGTATGTGTATGTGTATGTGTATGTGTATGTGTATGTGTATGTGTATGGGTATGGGTATGGGTATGGGTATGGGTATGGGTATGTGTGTGTATGTGTATGTGTATTTGTATGAGTATGTGTATGTGTATGTGTATGTGTATGTGTATGTGTATGTGTATGTGTATGTGTATGTGTATGTGTATGTGTATGTGTATGTGTATGTGTATGTGTATGTGTATGTGTATGTGTATGTGTATGTGTATGTGTATGTGTATGTGTATGTGTATGTGTATGTGTATGTGTATGTGTATGTGTATGTGTATGTGTATGTGTATGTGTATGTGTATGTGTATGTGTATGTGTATGTGTATGTGTATGTGTATGTGTATGTGTATGTGTATGTGTATGTGTATGTGTATGTGTATGTGTATGTGTATGTGTATGTGTATGTGTATGTGTATGTGTATGTGTATGTGTATGTGTATGTGTATGTGTATGTGTATGTGTATGTGTATGTGTATGTGTATGTGTATGTGTATGTGTATGTGTATGTGTATGTGTATGTGTATGTGTATGTGTATGTGTATGTGTATGTGTATGTGTATGTGTATGTGTATGTGTATGTGTATGTGTATGTGTATGTGTATGTGTATGTGTATGTGTATGTGTATGTGTATGTGTATGTGTATGTGTATGTGTATGTGCATGTGCATGTGCATGGGCATGGGCATGGGCATGGGCATGGGCATAGGCATGTGCATGTACACTTGCACGTGCTTGTGCTTGTGCTTGTGCATGTGCATGTGCATTTGCATTTGCATTTGCATTTGCATTTGCATTTGCATTTGCATTTGCATTTGCATCTGCACTTGCATTTGCATTTGCATTTGCATTTTCATTTTCATTTGCATTTTCATTTGCATTTGCATTTGCATTTGCATTTGCATTTGCATTTGCATTTGCATTTGTCTTTGTCTTTGTGTTTGTGTTACGGTTGTGTTTGCGTTTGCGCTTGCGTGTAAGATTGTGTTTGCATTTGCGTTTACGTCGATTCTATATTTACACTGACCAAGTAGAATGTCGATTCTATATTTTCATTTATTAGGTAGAATGTTGATTCTATATTTACACTTACTAGGTAGAATGTCGATTCTTTATTTACATTTACCATGTAGAATATCGATTCTATATTTACTCTTACCAAGTAGAATGGTGTTTCTATATTTACACTTACTATGTAGAATGTTTAATCTGTCGTTACGCTGAGTGATAGAATATTGTGCCTATTTTTACACTTAACTAGTAGAATGTTGAATCTGTCCTTACACTTAGTAGTAAAATATAAAAACTATTTTCACACTTACTATAGTTAATATCGTTGTACACTTACCTGGTGCAATATCGAATGTTGTGTTACACCTCTTACATACTTAGATTCTAGATTGGTGAATCAATCTTACTCATAATCCACACTTACCTGATAGAATTTCTGAATCTATCTTTACTGTTAGTATACACTTACCTGGTATAATGAGGAATCTATCTTTACTGTTGGTATTCACTTACCTGGTATAATGAAGAATCTATTTTTACTTTTTGGATCTTGGGTAACGTCCCCTACATCACCAGTAAGTTGTGTCTCAAAACTAAACAGATTCTGAAATAATAAGTATTGAACACCAATTTAATAGTGATTTACTTGAATAAAAATCATGCCGTAAAAGCACATGTTTAACAGTATGTAATGTTTAACTAATTCTTATTAAAGTTAGGTTGGCTGACCCAAGCACCTACCCCGAGGCTAATGAGGCTGCAACCAATGTAGATGAGGAAATAGAGTCTATTAAGTGATATGACTACAAACTATGTGTAACCCTCACTCAGTGGGGATGCTTTTACCCACTGAGGTGTTGTGGTTAATACGGGCTGACCCTGAGAGTAAGAACACACTGACACCGACAGTTGTTGTCAAGTACTCCTTTATTCACAGCATCGAGCCATGACGGCGATGCAACACAGTAGTACGACGAGAGAAAATACTGAAGCAACAAGAAACCAAGAAAACAAAAAAAAACTGTAGCCCTAAAACAAATGTAAATAAAAAGTTACATTCATGACAACACCACGTGTAAGCTACAATATACACAGTTACAATAAAATATGTTTCGGCCAGTACACAGTACTGCCAACAAGTACCAATAAGTAGTACTACAAATAAATACTTATATTAATACTCACCCTAACTAGTGTGCACGTGCAGCACTAGCAGGAATACACAAATAAGTATTTTAACAAACATAATTTATGTAACTACACTACCTTCATTAGGTCTACATCTTGGTCACCGTGACCACAGACAGCAGGCTTGCGTGTGACTGACACGGCTAGGCATGAAACTACCTACAGTCCCATGACACAGGTAAAATCGCTCACCAGAGCATGAAAAAAACAACTACGTCAACAGGGCCACGACCCCACAGGGGCCGCAACTCAATGAATTAAAACTTCATATTTTCCCCTCCCCTGGCTGGTAACCATATGTGTTACATATGCTTTTTTTACTTATGTTTCGGCAACATAATCTGGTACAAAAGATAATGCATAGTATTCATTTGAGATATTCCGGCACACTATACTGGTTGTATCTGATAGTCGAAAACATAATTTATTAAACATATTATATAGTTGTAAGAAACCATACTCCCGCATAATAAGAGCTGCCGAGTGTCGAAAAAAAATATTATTCATTGAACATTGATGTCTTCATCAAAATATTTTTATTTACAATCACAATACGAAGAAACAAAGCCACTGAATACAAACTTACATTGAATTCATTTTCAAAATTATTTTTCCCGTTGACAACGTTCCCCATGAGATGTACTTTGAGAAAGATGGCGCTGATGTGTGTGTAGCTGCCTGTACAGGCGATGCCAGCCTGCGCGGCGTGGTGCAGATACATGTACTGCTCCTGGAAAACAAATGCAAGTAACTAGACTCTCTCTCTCTCTCTCCCCCTCTCTCTCTCTTTCTCTCTGAGGCCTGGTCAAGGAGCATGTTCTGCTCCTGGAAGACACATGTTTCGTTATTTAACTAGTCTCTCTCTTCCTCCCTCTATCCCTCCCTCTCTCATTCTCTTCCTCTCTCTCCTTCTCTCTCTTTCTCTCGTCCATTCTCTCCTGGTTTGCCCCACTTAGGTTTGGTGTCATTTAGAGCGTACTCAAGTGGTCTGCACCCTTGGAAGCTTATTCTTTAAAAAATTAAATTTTTCCTGCTTTTCCATCTTGTTTCAATATTTCCCGTCTTTGTCTTTGATTCAATAGTTGTGGCTACTACTAATCCTACTCTTGAATTGTTAAAAGATAAAGGCGATGTACAATGTAACCTCTACATACGAGTTTAATGTCAACATTTTTTTTTGTTCACTCGATAACTCTATTCTAAAACATCTCGCGTGAGAGTTATTTTGAAAACAAAATATCAATTTCTTTTTTTTTCTTATCAATTACAATATTAGTGTAATTTAATATTGTTTTAGAATTTTTCAGAATCTAATATCAAGTTAAAAATTCGCCATAAAATAATCTAAATATTATGTTTCATTTAGCAAATAAATTTGCTACGTTTTTGTTTTAAACATTTTATGAAGGAAATAATTTTAATCTTTCGTTGAAGGAAAAAATCTTTGCAATTTGTTAGAATATTTCATTTAATGTTTCGTTGTTTTTATTTTTTTTTTTTTTTTTTTATACTAAAGAGCTAGTCAGAAAACATTGCAAGTGTAAAAATGTCATTTCTTGTAACATGTTAATAAATAAAGAATGTTTTTTTTTTAATTATGATTAGAAACATTTATGTTGTATAGTTAGTTAAACCAAGAATAGTTTAAAGTTAGAGTTGTAGATATCAAACTCACATAGGTTTGAACCGTGTTGGGCATGTCTTGTCGGAGTCTAGACACCGTGTCGACAAAGTCCACGGCTTGGTTCAGCTTGGCTTGACGGATCAAATCGTGTAGAGCTATAAACACGGAGCTTCTCGTTGTGTCCATCCTGTTAGATACACACGGGAAATAATGTGTCAAATGTGGTGCCTATATACAATGGCAGAAGTAGTTGATAAAGTACAGACTCGCTTCTGTTATCTCTGTATTAAATGCTATATATCTATATATAATACTTACTCGAGAAAATGTATATCAAATATAACCACCATATTAACTACTTTACTAACAAAAAAATAAATTAAATGGTATATATATATATATATATATATATATATATATATATATATATATATATATATATATATATATATATATATATATAGTAACAGTTAATACATGTTGTAAAATATAATGTCGTTTTTATGTCTTTCCAAGCTTACCCAGAATGCACCAGTGTGACAGTTTCCAGAGTGTTGAAAAAGACCTTATGTTCAAAGTCAACCATACTCCACATACACGGGTCAGACCCGTCTTCCGGCCAGGCCGTGTACTGGAAGTGGGTCAACTGACGTGGCGGGTTGTCGTCCTTGTCATTGGGAAGACAGAAAGAAACAAGCATTATATTTATAGATGGCAGAAAATTCGATAAAACCTAACACATCCTATGCTAATGTGAGTTTTTGTAATATCCTTTCCTTCATTCGATATGGTGTGTAAATATAATTGTTTTGTTTTTGTATGACTTTGTTCTAGTACTTTTAATTATGTTGCTGTTTACTGTAAATATAAATTAGAAGCGAGAATTCGGCAAACAGTCATCTCGTGTATGCTTGTTGTCACTAAGTAAATTGATATGAGACAGCATGGTCGGGCGTCTCAAGTTCGGATCCCGGGTTCGAATCTGTGTCACGCCCCATAGCCCACTAAGCTTTGATAGGTTCCTGACTCACATCAGAGAGAAAATTCAGCTGGTCATTTCACTAACCACACTATCTTCATATACCGTGGTCATGGAAATGGGTAAGCTCTACTTCATCCGGACTAGTGACTGTCAGATACATAACAGTATGCAATTTTACTTATAAATAATACATTTAATACAATTTTAAAGTTCATACAAAAATAAATATAGTAGTTTTTTTTTCTTCAAAGGCTTCGCAAAATATCTATCTATATCTTACTTTGTCAATGCGCACAAACGTAATATTTGTTATTTCTTGTATTTTAGTGCTCTCTCACTCGACCTTGAAATTATAGTTTAAATTTTATACTGTTTTAAAAAAATAAACTTTTGAATTCAAATAAAATTTACTTTTGTAATTTCCAAAGTCCGAATAGTATAATCTAAAAAAACTTCTGTTTTCACCGTCTTCACTCTATAGCAATAAATTATTTGATCATTCATTGACCAGTAGTTGTCTTCATTCTGAAAAAAATGACGTTTTGATAAAGTATTTTCGAACAAAAAATTAAAAACAAAACCGCTGTTATTAACATATTTTCTATACCAATCTTACACGTTTCAAAACACATTTTACGGTGGGAAAATCCGAAATATTATCAACAAGCCGTCTCGGCCAGGCCCTGCTCTAGCCTCTGTGAGAAACCTATCTGTAAAGGACCATGACATGTTTTTTTTTTTGTAATCAGCATATATCCGGCATTGCCCACACTAACCACAACCAACCAAAACCAAAACACACAAAAAAAGAACCGCGAACATAACACAAACAACCACAACCCAATTAAAATGAGAACTAAAGGACAAAATGCAAATACATTTCAGACACAATTTTAGAAATTTTATAAACGTTGATACACTTGTTTTAAATTTTATGTAATGTTAATAATTGAAAATTATTTTTCTAAGTATATAAAATGAAAACTGTTTTTAAAGACTTTCAGTAGTAATTTTTATCTCATAAATTTAGACCATAAGCACTATAATAATCTATACTTAAATCCATCGAAGTGTCCACGACAAACATTTTACAAACAGTCAGAAGTGAACTTTATATATTCGATTTAATGTGATAATGGAGCAGTACTCTGATGTTTGTGTGTTTTGGCAACCTACATCGTTTTTGCCTGTGCTGACCATGGCGACTTTTGCAACTTGTTTGTCCCACAGCAGATTGAGAAAGAGAACCTCAGTCGCAGCAACCGGAGCTACGAGAAGATGTGAAGAAAATATGATTAGAAAGGATTATAAAAACACAGAGGAAATTTTGTAGCTACAAAAGGAACTTCATAAACATGTTCAATGATTGGCACTAAATAAGCTATTCAAAACATGGTGAAAAAATTATTACTAAAGACGAACCTATACAAAGTGTAACAATACTCTTTACAAACTTCTATTAAAAACTTATGAATAAATGTTATTTACTTAAGCAAATATTCGTTGCTACTTCATCAAGTTTTAGCAAATTTCAATACTGATTTTAGTAATATTTAAAGTACTTTTTAACTATGTAATGTCTAATTAGATTGGAAATTAGATACTCTTACGTTGTAATTGTAATTAATTTTTAAAAATAATTTTGTAAATTGAAAACAATTTAAATAGTTTTTATTACACTAAAACCATCATAAAAAAAGTTAAATTAATTTCAGTACCTTAGGTTCAACTTCACTCAATGATAAAAATGTGTATACTAATTACAAAGTCAGTAATCCTAGCTAGACTTAACAGTAACACATTTTACTAGAGAATATGTAAAACGTTAACAAGTTACCTTGTGATACTATTATTTCTTCTTTAGCCAACTTAAAGAAATAGAATAATTCAACATGGTTAGTCAAAATTAGAAATATTCAGTTTTTTTATATTCATGTTTTAACCCAAAATCTAGTTTATTAATATATCCAAAGTAACAAATTGAGTATTATTGATGTATAAACGTATTAAAATATGAATATGCAAAATATGTATTAGCCGAAATGAATAAGATAAAAACAGCATGTGTCATGTATAGGAAGAGAGAGTTAAGTTATTGATTTTACATTGTGTTGCCGGTATGAGTTAGCGTCTTGTTGTAACAATAATTGAAAACCAAGTTATAAACATCTTGAGATATTTGTAGAACATACACAATAAAATTTACTTCACAAAATTTACCGGGGTCCTTTTTGTAAAAAGTAATTCCATATAAAATATGGATAATAAACGTATTGATTTTAAAAGTATATGCCAGCAAGTAAATGTACTAACAAAAATCACTTTCATTTTGTGTAGTCAAACATTTTTTGATGAAAGATTATTTTATAAAGGACTATTTCTTTATCTAGACAAACACATTTTCGTTTAATTTCTTTTTAAGTACTTTAAAAGCCTTATTTTACAAAAGTGTCTACTTCATTTTTTTACTGTTTAGTAATTAGAAATTAAAATTGCAAAGATAAATGTAAAACTTAAAGTTGTTGAGACGAATATCTTTTTTTATTTTTATATATCGTGTATTTATTAGAGGTTTTAGTTTAAGATCAGATAATTAGCGAGCGCTTTTTTCTCTAGACGACACACCTGTCTCATTAACGTCGGTCACTAAGTCTCAGGTGTGTAAACTCACGATTACAACACACCAGTCTCCCCCCCCCCCCACCCCTCTCCCAAGTGGTTATAGCTAACTTCGATACCGACTCTAGGAATATTTCAAATATATTTAAAATAATTAACAATGTAATATCTAATTAGATTTGAAATTATATACTCTTGCATTGTCATTGGAAATAAAAATTTCTGGAAAGATTGAGTTACTCGATTCAACAAGAACCCTACCAGACACGGACGATTTAATTAAATTAAAAACAAATCAATACATATTAAATAATCGAGCCTTACCGCAAGGAATGAGGGGCTGAGCAAATTGACAGGACTTTTCTCAGGCCACGGTGTGACGTTGATGCATGCATGGTCATCTGGGGATGTAGACCAATGGTCAGTTAGGGTGTAAAAGGTGTTTAAATAGATATGAAGAAATGTATGTGTAATGGGGATGTTAGTTCTTGATTGGTGATGAATTTTATGAAATATATTCTAGAATAATAACTTGAAATTAAGAAAATTGAGAATTAAATCAATAGGATAGTGAACATTGGTCTGATGGCAAACATTCCGTCACATTATTTTAGAGCTATTTGTCATTACTGTCGCACCCTTCTATACTATGTCACGCACTGCAATACTTATATATTCCCTGATTTACTCGTTACGCGTATACAACACTTTGTTCTATTTATTTATTATTTTAAGAAAAAATTCATTCAGACTCTAATTCAGTAAATCAAGGGTTAACATCCCACTTAGACGTAAGTTACAGCTTTCAACATTCACGTGATAAATTCAGGTCTCACCCAATAACAAACATAAGCTTATTTCCTCAAACACACATTTCAAACATAAAACGATGACGATTTAATAAAAAAAAACAACGACTTACAGGTACCATCTGTGTCCTTTTTCTCTGATGTTTTTTTACCAACATACACAGTCGGTATAGACTGTGGAAGATAAATACTATCATGTAAAAAATAACACAGAAAAAGTATTTTTCATTAAGCATTTTTAAAATATACTTGAAGTAAACACACAATTAAATTTCAAAGAAACGAAAAAGAAGAAATAATTCATTTTTTTAGTGACTACCTTGAACTGGTTAAGAAAGAATTCCTTGTTGTGTCCTAGTATGTAGACCTTGAGATTCGCGATGGGCACTGACGTATCTGTTTTGGTGGTTTCATTCGGAAATAAATAAAACATACACTGCTATAACACGACATTAATACACATATAGGTGACGGACATTCATCCAAAGGCAGGTGTCTTAAAAAGACGACAAATCCCCAATGTTTTTTTCTCCAAAAAGAACACACACACACACACACACATACATACATACATATATATATATATATATATATATATATATATATATATATATATATATATATATATATATATATATTTATATATATATATATATATATATATATATATATATATATATATATTTATTTATTTATTTATTTATTTATATATATATTATTCAACATATATATATCATAAACATCCTCATATACAACACAATTAGAATGAAATCGGTAAAATCGAGAGACAGAATAAAATGAAACAGAATAGGATTTACCTTCGACAGCCTCCGTCTTAACTGTTTTCCTTTTTCTAGACAGATAGAGGATACGTGGTTTAGAATATATTTTATAAGGAAATATATACATTTTTTTCTTCTTCTACGCCCTTAATTCTAAGTCTATAAAGCGATTCCCGCCAACACAATTCAATATTTCCTATCAACTTTTCATGTGCCATATAGGCCGTTGACTCTGGTATTTTCTATACTCTTTCTTTTATGGTTTTCTTCTTGGATTGGATTCAATAGCCTTTGTCCAACCAAGAACAAACTATAAGGCAGCAATTGTTTGATTTTAGAGGTGCCTCTCCCAGATGAGTAGCGGTCCCCAGCTATTAAGCCTCGTCTGTCCGGGTTTCAAACTCGAGACTTCTCGAATATTTTCTCTTATTTAGTCTGTTCACAATAGCAAATGTATTGAAATAGAACAAGTGATTAAATCAGTACCCTGCACAGCGCTACGAACCTGCGTATGAATATGCAGATGACCAGGATTGCAATAAGTAATGCGAGCAGCACAATCAGTAAATACAGTATATATGTATCAACCTTGTCTTCTGTAAATTATTTACATTCTGTCATGTATTAAACTTGATGTATATACATTCTCGAACCATACAGGAATGTATATACAAATACATATGGAAACACAATAAAAATAAATTTATAAAAAATTAAGTACAAATACACGAGTGAACATAACATACTCATATAAAAATACCATCGTGTTTCCAATATAGTGATGTTAGTTATGTAAGCAGAGTTTCTTTCAGGCATCTATTACTGGGGAGACTGAAGAAAGTCTACTGCCCACCCCCCACCCCCACCCCCAAATCGAAATGAAATTGATATAGAAAATGTATGCTTTAACCCCGGAAAATTTAGTCCGCCCCACCCCCTTCCAAAAATATCAAGTGCGCCGCCCCCGGTGAAAAAAGTTCGATTGAAAGAAACACTACGTACATGTTATTGTCTCTACCCCTGTAAAATTAAGACCCGTTAAAACTACCACTAATTTCATTTATCGGAATATGTATAAATTAAGATTTAAATTTGTCATAAACTATGTTTAGAATACCAATCGAGTCCTTGTCCTGACTGTTCAATTTTTCTCTTGGCAAGCCAGTCTCGGCCACATCTTTAGGAACATTTGGGTCAGCTGGAAATTTGCTTTTTAAAACACAATCTCCGGTGATGACGTCACACAGGCGTTTGTTCTCAATGGCTGCGTACACACAATCAGGGTCACATTGTTGTTTGCAGTTGGGCCCGAACGTTGTGTCGCTACATTCTGTGGAAGTAAAAGGGTTAAATTGGTTCTAAAAGGGTTTAAGTGGTTCTAGTATTTCAAGGGTTAAAGTTGTTCTAATCAAAATCTTAAAAATATTTATTTTATCGAGGCGGTAGATTGTTATTTTTGTGTTTTATACAAGAAATTGAATTTTTGTGGACCTATGTTATACATTTGTTTTAAGGAAATTACAACACACGTGTTTCATTAGCCTGCAAGAAAACTATAACAACCGAACATAAGCTACTCAAGGTTATACCTATATAATAATAAAATACCAACTACGTATATAGTATATTGGCAGCAGTTTATAACCATGTCCAGTAAATTCGTTGCAGGATAAATTAAATATTACATATCAAATGTTACATCAACACACTTTATGTATAATATAAAATGTAATAAATCAAGTTAAACTTGATATAGAAATAGTTTTATTTATGCAGAGTAATTAAATGATATATTTGGAACAAAAATATACATGTTCGTGCCTTCGATATCGAATAACGTCTCCAAAATTCCTTAAGGTAAGGCCTTTGATGCCAGTTTATTGGGCACCCAAAAACACTCCATTCTATTTAAAGGCTCAACCGTCCTCGGGCAATCTCTTAGTCTACCCAATTGTGATGGGTACCTGACTCGCCTTGGGAAATTACACATAGTGCTGACCACTTAACCACTTCAAAGGCCCTGTGCAAAGAAACGTCTAATGCTTGGAAAAAGCGGTAGAGCGCTCGGCTGCTACTCCGAAGGTTTTGAGTTCGAATCCGGGTTCAAGTCTGTACATCGTTACTAAGTCCGACCAGCTCTGATGGGTACCTAACTCATGTTAGGGAAAGACAAAAGAGGCTGGGCAAAGTGCTGAACACACCTTTCCTTCATATGCTGAGGTCAAGAAACATATGACCTCCACTTCATCTGCCTAAAGGATCGCTAGGTCTAAAGATGATTCTTATATATATATATATATATATATATATATATATATATATATATATATATATATATATATATATATATATATATATATATATATATATGTATATATATATATATATATATATATATATATATATATATATATATACTTGTTCGTTTTTCACCTTGTGTAAAGTAGTGAAACACGTTTACCTCAGACCAATGAACATTATTGCCTGGCTTAATTTTCAGGATCTTCCCAACAAACTGCACATAACGTCTGCATTTCCACCCACCTTCATCGCAGAAGTCGCCCAGACGCCCAACAGGACAGCTTAGACAGACGCCATCTGTTATGTTACACAGCTGGTCGACGCAGTTTTCGCTGCAAGTTTCCGTACAGTTTTTTCCGTAGTAGTGTTTATCACAATCTAAATATATAAATACTTTCTTGTCGGATATAAAACGTAAAAAATTACGTTGAATAACTATTTCGTAATCAGATAAATGTGTCTACATTTCCAATATTTTTGAAACATGTGTCTTGCTACTTGCATGACTAATCTGTGACTAATATTGTTTAAAATAGGTATAAACAGTTTATTGGACTATTTCAATGACACAGAGCAATTGAAATTTTTATGGAAGTGTAACCGATTTCCAATGTCAGTAGCAGCATTAATTTTTACATCATAACATTGTGTGTATATATATATATATATATATATATATATATATATATATATATATATATATATATATATATATATATATATATATATAATTTTGTTATATATATATATTCATATCATTGTGTATTAATACATAGACCTATATCTAAATATCGAGATCTAGTTAGTATTAAGCATTAAGTTTATATACATTAGAATAGATTTTCTAGATTTTGCATTTCTAAATTAATAAATAACAATTAAAACCGTTGCATGGCGTAGGTAAAGTGTGTAGAGTGTACTATAGAGTAAAACAGGCCTAACAAAAAATAATTTAACTTGAGTTAAAAAACATTTTCTTTTAAATCGGTAACCATTATTAGGAATAATGTTACATCTTAATAATCTATGAATAACAGTCATCAAACAAAAGCCAACTATAATAAAAAGGGATACAGCCTAGATTGAACTAAAAAAATTCCCCCCTTCATCATTTTGTTTAATTTGATCACCTTGGGTGTTCCATTGTTATGACATTCATCGTTTTACTCTCCATGGCCACATAAGTTCAGTTCAATGTGAAGTTGAGTGCGGTTTTATTAAATATTTAAATCGATACAATAATTCATTGTTATTTTCAATGGCTTATGCTCAATACAAAAATATGAAAATGAGTGTAATCGATGATTCACAAACGACTTTAATTTTTAAACTTGTAGCTTTAATTCTATCGCTTGCCGCTTGCCACATTTTAAAAAAAATTAAATCTAGTATAATTGCATAGAATTTTCCTACGTATTAAATGTTGTATGGCATACGTAGTCTGTGAACATAAACACAATTAAATTTTAACTTTAAAAAAAGTTATCATTTCAAATATATAGTTAACATCTATCACTGGATCAAACACACAAAGCATCTTAGACAAAACCTATACATTCAAACGGCTAAATCAGCGCAAAAAGGTAGACGCGAGAGTTTCAGATCGATCAAAACGATTAACTTTTAAAATTAGTTGAAAAAGAAAAGATATAAAATTTAAAAACTCTATAGTAAAATTACTATAAAGACTCCGCGCGTATGTTAAAAAAACAGTTTATGTGACTCTCTATAGTAATACAGTATTTGGATTTTATCTTTCCTGTAAATAATACATTTTCGGAGATAGATTACGACAACGAAATGCCGCAAATGTTTGTCGACCAAACCAATTTCTGTAATTTTATGTATTATGATATTATTTATATACCGGATGTAGCTTAAGGCAACCTATACGCTATAATGTAATTGTATGTAACTTGAGAGTGCCTACATATCAAATACTTTACTTGTACAAAATACACAAAAATTATATATATATATATATATATATATATATATATATATATATATATATATATATATATATATATATATATATATATATATATATATATACTTGTTCGCTTTTCACCTTGTTTAAAGTAATGAAACACGTTTACCTCAGACCAATGAACATTATTGCCTGGCTTAATTTTCAGGATATTCCCAACAAACTGCACATAACGTCTGCATTTCCACCCACCTTCATCGCAGAAGTCGCCCAGACGCCCAACAGGACAGCTTAGACAGACGCCATCTGTTATGTTACACAGCTGGTCGACGCAGTTTTCGCTGCAAGTCTCCGTACAGTTTTTTCCGTAGTAGTGTTTATCACAATCTAAATATATAAATACTTTCTTGTCGGATATAAAACGTAAAAAAATTTGCGTTGAATAACTATTTCGTAATCAGATAATTGTGTCTACATTTCCAATATTTTTGAAACATGTGTCTTGCTACTTGCATGACTAATCTGTGACTAATATTGTTTAAAATAGGTATAAACAGTTTATTGGACTATTTCAATGACACAGAGCAATTGAAATTTTCAAGGAAGTGTAACAGATTTCCAATGTCAGTAGCAGCATTAATTTTTACATCATAACATTGTGTATATATATATATATATATATATATATATATATAATTTTGTTATATATATATATATATATATATATATATATTTATATATATATATATATATATATATATATATATTTATATCATTGTGTATTAATACATAGACCTATATCTAAATATCGAGATCTAGTTAGTATTAAGCATTAAGTTTATATACATTAGAATAGATATTCTAGATTTTGCATTTCTAAATTAATAAATAACAATTAAAACCGTTGCATGGCGTAGGTAAAGTGTGTAGAGTGTACTATAGAGTAAAACAGGCCTAACAAAAAAATAATTTAACTTGAGTTAAAAAACATTTTCTTTTAAATCGGTAACCATTATTAGGAATAATGTTACATCTTAATAATCTATGAATAACAGTCATCAAACAAAAGCCAACTATAATAAAAAGGGATACAGCCTAGATTGAACTAAAAAAATTCCCCCCTTCATCATTTTGTTTAATTTGATCACCTTGGGTGTTCCATTGTTATGACATTCATCGTTTTACTCTCCATGGCCACATAAGTTCAGATCAATGTGATGTTGAGTGCGGTTTTATTAAATATTTAAATCGATACAATAATTCATTGTTATTTTCAATGGCTTATGCTCAATACAAAAATATGAAAATGAGAGTAATCGATGATTCACTAACGACTTTAATTTTTAAACTTGTAGCTTTAATTCTATCGCTTGCCGCTTGCCACATTTAAAAAAAATTAAATCTAGTATAATTGCATAGACTTTTCCTACGTATTAAATGTTGTATGGCATACGTAGTCTGTGAACATAAACACAATTAAATTAAAAATTTTAAAAAAGTTATCATTTCAAATATATAGTTAACATCTATCACTGGATCAAACACACAAAGCATCTTAGACAAAACCTATACATTCAAACGGCTAAATCAGCGCAAAAAGATAGACGCGAGAGTTTCAGATCGATCAAAACGATTAACTTTTAAAATTAGTTGAAAAAGAAAAGATATAAAATTTAAAAACTCTATAGTAAAATTACTATAAAGACTCCGCGCGTATGTTTAAAAAAAGACAGTTTCTGTGACTCTCTATAGTAATACAGTATTTGGCTTTTTATCTTTTTCTGTAAATAATACATTTTCGGAGATATATTACGACATCGAAATACCGTAAATGTTTGTCGACCAAACCAATTTCTGTAATTTTATGTATTATGATATTATTAATATACCGGATGTAGCTTAAGGCAACCTATACGCTATAATGTAATTGTATGTAACTTGAGAGTGCCTACATATCAAATACTTTACTTGTAGAAAATACACAAAAATTATATATATATATATATATATATATATATATATATATATATATATATATATATATATATATATATATATATATATATATATCCTAATATATAATAGCCCACGTGCGCACTTCTCTCTCTCTCTCTCTCTCTCTCTCTCTCTCTCTCTGTCTGTCAGCAAAATATTTTCGCCGGACATCACATCAGAATCTACAGCGATATATCGTGAATTTGAACGGAATTTTATTGAAAATAATATGGTAGATGTTTTAAATGTATAACGAAAATTGTATTTAAAGAAGAAAAATAAAAAATAAAGGCGTATTCGAATGTAGAAAAACAGTGTTAATTATGCAACAGGAAAAGCGTATATGGTTGTGAAAAAAAACGCATTTAACAGTGACGTCGCTTATTGTTTACACTAAAAGAGCACGAAACTAATGACGTCATCTTCCGAGTTTAGAATAAAATAAAGAAATGAAATATTTCATTCAAATATGATTGAGAGCTAGATTCTACGTACGATATGAAATGTATACAATACGATTTTCTCGGCCTAAACTTTTATAAGTTTTTACTTTATCTATTTGGATTCTAGATATAGATCTAGATCTCGATTCTAGATCTAGACTAGATCTACGGAAAAACTAGACGTAGACGCTAAAATGTGGATTTAGACTAGAATCCAGATCTATCTCGGTCTACTAAAAACAACATTGAACAACCGCGTTTTTAAAGAAATCTTTTAAGTCTCTTAATTTTAAGTCTCTTAATCAACGAGTGCATTTAATATGCTGTGGCTACCGATGAAGAAATGAACTATTTCATTTAAATCTATAGATCTGATCATAAAAAACTAATAAAAATAAATCGCTTTAAAAACAAGAAGAATACCGTGGAATAGCCGAGTTTTTAACGGAATCATTTAAGTCACTTAATCAGTGTGTGCCTGTGTTATGTCTAGATCATCTCGAGCTAGAGATTCTAGATCTAGATGATCTAGATCTATGGAAAAACTAGACTTACACAGATATAGACCTTACCTAGATCTAGAATATATTCAAATAATACATTTCTATACTAAAGTATTTAAGGCCTTAATTACTTTATTGAAATCTTTGTTTATCTATGCAATTTGCTAATCTCTACAATATATAAAGCAAAGTTGTCGGGTGCCCGATAGGGCACTTCCAGGCGCCGTAGGCGCTTCAAATTTGGCAGGATCTTGCCTTGGGGCGACAGAACACGGATACCGTAGGCCGAAAAGTCTACGATGAGGGGTCAAAACTGACCTCGACTGACCGGCGCCTTATATGAGCTATACATCGAAAAAAAAAATGTCCACGTAGGAACCTCTTCATAACTCCTGAGGTCGTAGACCGACCCTCTGGCGAATTAATTAAGCATTCGAATTCTCAATGTTTTCGAAAGCCTAAGCGAAGCCTAGTATATATAAATATAAATATATATATATATATATATATATATATATATATATATATATATATATATATATATATATATATATATATATATATATATATATATATATATATATATATATATATATATATATATATATATATATATATATATATATATATATATATGTGTGTGTGTGTGTGTGCGTGTGTGTGCGTGTGTGTGTGTGTGTGTGTGTATGTGTATGTGTATGTGTATGTGTGTGTGTGTGTGTGTGTGTGTGTGTGTGTGTGTGTGTGTGTGTGTGTGTGTGTGTGTGTATTCGCGACGGCTATTATCAGAGTAACATTTTTTTAAAATGCTCTTAACACTTTTGTGTTTCAGATTTTCTTCAAACGTTACAAATAAGTTCAATAAAAACGAATTTACCCTGTTCACAGTAGTCTCCCCGCCATCCAGGGGGACAACTCAAACACCGGCCTGTGATGCTGTCACAGGTCTGATTCTCACATTTGACGCTACAGTTTAAGCCACAACCCTGGCCGTAGGTTCCATGTTCGCAGTCTATAAATAGGTTTCAACAATCTCGAGACAGTCCAAAAGTATGTTTAAACACATTTTGAGAAATTCAAAAAAATTTTTTATCAAATTCCGAAACAGTTCTAAAATGTGTTGATAAATACTCAAGGCAGTTTATATAATCTTAAGACCGTCTAAAAATATGATTAAATAGATTCTGATACAGTCAAAAAATGTGTTCTAAAATCCCGAGACAGTCTAAACCCTTTAATAGGCTATATTTTTACCATAATGAGTGTAATAATATTTAGGTTTAAGACTGCTATATTAAAGCATTAATAATAATAATACTGGTAATACTAAAACCTAATGTCGTCATACGTAACAAAACCATGATATCAGTTTAGTTAGAGCAAGCAATGTAATCGAAGTTTATAAAGAGCAGTAGAAGATTAGTTGATGCTATCTTCAATGATTGAACACCTACCTCTAATAAGCGGGTTGGCAATGTCCGTGTATTTATGCTGAGCATCTAAAATGGATGATAAATTCATGTATGCAAATTACAGCAAATAACCAGTGTAGGTATGGCGGTAGAGTAAGCAGTTCCCCTACATCGGTATATTTAGGGATAGTTTTGTTAGTTATTCTACCTCGGTACTGTTACGGGTCAGTTGTAGGTTAGATTACAATAGGTTAGAATAGTCTATAACGTACGGAAGAGGCGTCAGTGAGTTAAGTTAACCCCGGTGTGTTTTTAACCCCTGTGTTGTTATTGGTATTGTTATCCCAAGGTGTTAGTTGCAGCTAGGGACGAGGGCTTGTGTTGTAATGGTGAAGATGATAAGTTAAATAAAGGTTTGAACAGTTTGAATTGTGTTTAGAGTTGAACCAAGTATTAAACAGGTAGACCTAGAAGAATAGACCGTCTCGAACGACAATTGACTTTAACAAGTACATCACGTGAGAGTTGTGTTAGTTCTTCTGTTAGTACATTACTGAAGAATTGTGTTAATACCTCAACCTTGGTCAGTTTAACGCCCAGACGCCTAAAAGGTCCCTAACATAAGTAACTGTACACGTGGACTAGAATTCAAACCCAATACGTTACCGTTTTCGCACACCCTATATGGTGGCATGCACTCCAAGCATGAGCTCTCGACATTGTGACAGAACTCCGGTCGACACGTACGCTGGTGCATAGAGGCACATCCTTGGTCGAAATAGGGATTGATGCAGACTACAAGTACAACGGATCATTAGTAATATCAGAGTTATCAAAATTCAGTATCTATCTCTCTCTCTCTCTCTCTCTCTCTCTCTCTCTCTCTCTCTCTCTCTCTCTCTCTCTATATATATATATATATATATATATATATATATATATATATATATATATATATATATATATGTTATGGTCAAAGCCCGAAGTCGGCCAATGCGCGGATCGGCCAATATCGCCTCCCATAGGTCGGTCAAAGTCCGAAACTTTGCTTCATTTCGGCCTTTGGCCGGCCAGTCCGCAGACTGGCCATGGTGGACCGGCCAAAGTCTTAATTAGAAGATCATCTGGCTAGGGACGACCGGCCGAAGTCCGAATAAGAAGATCATGAGCAGATTTTGGTTTTTTTATGCCGTAAGGATCATGAAATTAAGTCTTTTATTTATTATTAATTAAAGTAAATGACAGAAAAATCCAAATTTTTTATTGTACTATAGTCTCAATCAATCAATATTATAATTTGTTACAACAAGTTGAACTTTTATGGCATTTAGAAGTACATAGCAGCTTGTTATTTATACACTTGCAGCGATTTGTTGTGCACTTAGTTGTGCTATTGCAGCGAGTGTAGCCTTAACCCCTCAGTCAATGATTGTGAAGATGCGATGGTTTGTAGTGATTTACCTCAGTGCCAACTGACGACAATAAGAACAGTTTTTCGTGAAGAATTGAAAACTCACTTCTAGCATACACTTGTTTTAGAACACCATGTTCCGTTCCTAATTTGTAGAAACCGCCCTCGACGCCCATGACAACTACAATCACGCTTCGGGGATCACCTCTGTCAACATCTGGAACACGGATGCGTACTTTGTCACCCACTTCACCATCTTTAAATTTTGTATTTGATGTTTTAAGCATCTTAGCACCTTGAGTTTGCAAACCAGTGTGAGCTGCTGACCTGTGTTCCATGACGCCCACGCCATCTCAAGTCGCTTGGACACTATTGTTCAACTTACAAGGAGCGCGGCAAAGTCTTTTGAACGTTCCGTCTTGTTGCAAGTGGTCGGTGACGCCGACTGTCTTTGATTTAGTTCTTTGATGATTGTCATCATGGATGAGGCTGTCACATACAGTTGTAGCCCATATATGGAAACTAACATGGATTTACTTTTTTTTTTCTTTTGACAGCCGTGTTGACGGCCTTTTCTATCCAAGTCGCCTTGCATATATACTGCTATACAAAAAAAGCCAAACAATACGTTACTCACAATGAAACCGCACCCAGAATAATGAAAACGCGATCATAACTTAGTCTAGATAGGACATTGACCAGTACGTCTCGGCCAGTGCGCGTATTGGCCGGTCAATGTACGAAATACGCTCTTAGTGCTAGGTTCTTCGGGCTTTGGCCAAGAGAGCCGGCCAATGCACGCAATCCGCACTTTGGCCGCACTTCGGGCTTTGACCGTAACATATATATATGAAGAGTTGATTTTCAAAATGCAATATATCCAAAATTTGGGTTTCGAGAAAATCGCACTTTTCTCCTACACGAAGCCATTGTACAATTTGCTAAAACTGTTTATCAATTTAGGTTCATAACCCTCATATAAATAGGACTAGAATGGTTTTTGAAATGTACCTGCATAAAAAGATGCTTTTTTTTGGTCCCAAAATTTGCGTTTAGTTGCAAAATGAGGTATATCCAGCTTTTGTTAAGCTACAAAACGCTGTATATCCATTTTTTTTCTGATAATACATCTAATGTCCAATATTTTAGTTTATTATTTTATTAAAACCCACTTATATTCCCAGTGTTACTATCTTACTACAATTGTACCATGTTTTTCTGTTACTATAAAGTGTTTTTATTGAGTAATTTCAGTTATTTGAACCATTTTCAAAATGATGCAAGTCTCTAACGAGAGACTTTAATTTGAAGAGTACAGCTTGTCTTTTCTACTGTTGAACTGTGTTAACAAAGTCTAAAGAACTAAACAAGTCAACATAAAATAGTTTTAAAAGAAGAACAAAGTTTATTAGTTTATACTACAATCATAAAATGTAAAAGAAATAGTATGAAATGAAAAAAAACAGGTTGAAAACAAAAATGAGTGAAGCAAGAAAAAATAAATAATTCAGACAAACTAGGCACTA